>NC_138772.1:268468598-268673598 GCF_965119305.1 Pelophylax lessonae | reverse complement strand
CCTTTCCTACCTCCATCAAGTGTCTCTTCACAACCTTTAATACTACTATGTACATTCGTATTTTTTATGTTTTTTTTTTTTCTTCTGCTTCTAGCCAAAGCGGACGGACGGCACCCTCTTGTGCTTTTGGTGAAGAAGGGGAGGAGGAGGACGGCCACACTCCAATATGCAGTCAGAGGCAGCGAGCCATTTGAGCAGCTGAAAATTGTGGATCGTAAGTAGAAAATAAAAATGTTAGAAATTTCTAATCTCTAATCACATTTTACAGAGCCCCCTTTACATCGGAGTCTCCAGACTTACTTCACTGTAAGAGGGAAGTGTGAAGACTCTGATATAAGGAGAGTTTGGGAACCATTATTTGAGGGGGGAAGCTGGGGACTCTGGTGTAAAAGGGAACTCTGTGTTCCCCAAAGCTCCCCCATACATCTGAGCTTACAGAGACCCTCTTACACTTCCCTTCCTCAGTCCACCACAGTCAAGGGCACAACAAGTCCCACTGCAGAAGGCTACCTGCTTGGACTTGTAATCCTCTCTGTAGGGGAATGAGGAAATACTGCCTGCTATGCTAAGACTTGTAGTGCCCTCTGTTAGGGACTAAGGATTCCTCAGTCCTCAACATTCTAGGGCACTATAAGTCTCAGCATAGTGGGCTGTCATACCTCAGTCCCTCACAGCTCGGGTCAAAAACAACACAGTTAAACATCTAAAGGACAACTCCAAACAAAACTACCAATAATGGACAGAGTCCATATGCTCTATAATGTCAAAGACCCGCTACCACTCACCTTCCACCTCTGGTGCTGTCATTGTGTAGGGCAAAGGGCTCCATCTACACCATGTTTGGCTTTCATGTCAGATAGGCAGGACTTGCTCAGCTCCACTCTCTTCCTTGGCAATTGACTCTGGCGTCATTGTGGATCTTTCCTCCTCTAGAAAACCCCCAGGGGCCCTCTCCTTGTCCCCCAGCCACCCAGGGCCTTCTTCTCCTCCTCCTCCACCAACCATTTTCAGACTCTTCCAACTTCCCTGGGGCTACTCAACCACTTTGCATAGTGGACACAACAAATCTATGACCAGCCTGCAAAATATCAAGTCTGGGCCTGGTTACCTGTATGTTCCGGGTCCAGGGCGGAGCTCTCCTCCCAGAGCAACAACTGATGATAGCAGAGTGAGTTGACCGGCCAGTCACTTCCTACTGGTGCAGGTACACACCTACCGATTCCTCCACATCTTAGGATAACATGATCAGACGGCCAATCCCCAGGCAGAGAAGGAGGAGTAAGTGTCAGCGGACAACAGACACCTGGCAGACGCAGTGAAGGGACTGCAGCACACTGCTGCAACTTTTTGATCCGAGGATTGAAAGCAATCTTTTACTTGGGAGATTTCCCTGACTGCGCCCTTCGAAATGTTGGTGCTCCGCCACTGGCCGCAAGGCCCCTGTAGGTGCGAGGCCTTAGGCGCCCGCTTAATTTGCATGGTGCCCTCCTGTTTTAAAACATGGTCAATGCATCTCATTGGTGTAAGTGCACTTCTATGTTCTGAATTGTAGGGGCATTGAGTATGGTGCTAGCATGATGAGAGGTTACTGCCTATTTGTGTCCATAAATAATATATAATGTTTTTCTTTTATTTTAGAAACCAGTGATCAGGATGTGGAGGCTCAGCCTTCTCAGGCCCCCTGTAAGTAATGTGGATGTGCTGGTGTGTTGTGTATTAGGTCGAACTTGGAGGAATGATTGTTTGTTTTGTTTTCTTTTGTGGTTGATGTAACTTCAGCAAGAGAGGAGCCTCAGGCAGGGCCAAGTCGCCTGGATCCGGGCCAGGAACAAACTGTTGGCCAAGAAGAGGCCAATTGGTCCGACTCGGATGAGGACCTGGGCTCTCCTCAAAGGGGAAGTAAGTATTCTACATGTGTTTGTGTGTTCAATGTGTCCTGGTAAATATAAGGGCTGTAATATATATATTTTGACATTGGGGTTTTGTAGCAGCTGACATTGAGGATGTTTGTTGTGGAGGACTGGGGAAGAGGGGCCACTGCTTACCCAGTCCACTGTAACTACTACCTTCAATGTTTCCAGACTACTTTCTGTGTGCCTTTATCAAATAGCTTTTGTTCAAGGATTGTATTTGTGTCTTTGTGTTTCTAGGAGATACAACCCCATCCCCCCATGAAGGGACACCATCCCCCCATGTAGGGTCTCCCCCATCCTCCCCCACTCCAGGCTCCCCTGAACTAGTCTGTAAGTACCTAAAATTAGATTCTCACATGAATTGTGTGTGCTAGGATGATGTGTATCTAGGATAATCTAAGTTGGAGTCAAAGCAAGTGTAGTTTTGCTATATGTGACAGGAAGGTTGGTCATGAAACACTCTTGCTTAACCTTCATGTTTGAAAGGTGGTTTTGGGGAGCTTTACAGGACATGTTATCTTTTGTAAGTTATCTCAAGCCACCCTATTCTAAATTGGTGTTAGTTTCTCTACATTGGAAATGGTGTGCTTTGTACTTGTAAATTTTTAGGGGACATTGTAATTTAATCATGTCCTGATTTAGTCAACACTGAAAATGTGTGTTTGTCAATCTTTCATAAATACTCTTCCTCGGTAATGTACCACATTCCAGTTCACAATTTGTGTTCTTTTTGTGCAGTTTCTCCAGAGCCAGCCACGCCATCCACTTCAGGGGCCCCAAAAAAACCTGATGATGGTAAGTTGTGTGCTTTTCCAGTAATGTGTCTACTTAGTAAGTGGAGAAATGCTAACTGTGTATGTCCCCGCTCAGGCTTCAAGTTGTTCTAAAGGCAGCGGGTTCTTTATGTGAATGCATTCTATGCATTAGTATTCCAAGTGATAGGTGTGCATATTCCCCCTAAGACTTACTGGGACCATTTTTTACGGTCCAAATTTTTGCACTAATACTTGTCTGGAACAGACTCCCCCTCCTCCTTAACTGAGGTGACAGCATGCTAATATTGCCTCCTGATGCTGTCACTCCTAATCATTGAGACCATTGGAAGGGAGGGGGGCAAGGCTGGCTCACAGCCTAGTGCCTGAACAGGCACAGGGTGCTTGGCTTCATCTCATGTGCCTCCATAGCAAGCTGCCTGCTGTGGGGTCAAACAACAGGAGGGAGGTGCCTAGAGGTGTGTACAGGGGCCATGTAAAAAGGAGGATTGTTATTTCTCTTGTCCCCAAAAACCTAGAGAGTGTAAGTCTAACCTGATTAGTTTTCCGCAGCCCTCCCAAAATGATATGTTTCCAACACTTAGAACAGGCAGGGCTGAGGCACCAAAAACATCAGAAAAACACAATCAGCACAAAAGCAGGGAGTACGTATCCTTAACGCTACAAGCTTCACCCAGAAGAATGACGCTTGCACTGTACAAATCTGCATCACCACCATATCAATGTCTAAATAAAACTTTCAGGGAAATGTGGAGGGGTAATGAGTGGGTGTTAGAGCGTTTTCATGACTGCGTAACCTACAGTTAGCGTGAGTCCATTTGTTGATAAACTTTTTCTTCTCTCTTAACACAGCTGGGATGGCGGAAAGGAGATCAGGGGAGCAGACACATCTGCTCCGTCCAGAACTGGCCCTCAAAATTCCTAAGGGTGAGTCTCTACTATGTGTCAGGTTCAATCTATAGACAGTAAGAGTGAGAGAGAACGCTCCACAGATTCCAATGGTGATAGAGATAAATGTGTGCACATGTATCGTGTTGACCAATTGAACCCAAAACACCTTACATTCTTCAAAATGATTGCTTGTGTTTACATGCAGAAAAGCATTTTACTTAGCTTTGGTGGAACTGCTACTAACATTCCAAGCCATCTTATGTAACCTTTTGAACAATTTGCTGTGAAAGTTTGAGTTTAAGGTTTACAACAGCAATTTAGCATATTTGCTTCAGAGTGTTGATAAAAGCCAACCAATAGACTCCTAAGCATATTTGTTGAGGCACATTAATTACAATCCTTGTTTGGATCATTTTGCCTAAAACTAATTGTCATGTTTTTTTCTACCCAGGGCACACCCACCTCACCTACGAGGTCCTCCTGGATTATATGAGGTGGTGCGGAGACCGAATTCTATATTTGGAACACCTTTGTGGCGTGGATCCAGACCCTAAGGAGCCATTCGTTAGGAATGTCACACCTTTAAAAAGATCCTAGTATTTTTTTTTTGTGGTTTGTTTACTTATGTTGCACGTTGCAACACAAAGAAATGTCACTTTTGTAATTGTTGCCCATTATAAACAAAAATCTAACAAAAAAATCAAAAACAGTTTAAAAAAAAACCCTTTTTTTGGGACCCAAAAAAAAAAAAAAAGCCTTGTTTTTGGCAACCAAAAAAAATATAAAAATTTATAAAAAACCCTTTTTTTGGGAACCAAAAAAACCAAAAAAAACAAAAAAAGCCTTGTTTTTGGCAACCAAAAAAAATATAAAAATTTAAAAAAAACCCTTTTTTTGGGACCCAAAAAAAAAAAAAAAAAAAAAAAAAAGCCTTGTTTTTGGCAACCAAAAAAAATATAAAAATTTATAAAAAACCCTTTTTTTGGGAACCAAAAAAACCAAAAAAAACAAAAAAAGCCTTGTTTTTGGCAACCAAAAAAAATATAAAAATTTAAAAAAAAACCTTTTTTTGGGACCCAAAAAAAAAAAAAAAAAAAAAAAAAAAGCCTTGTTTTTGGCAACCAAAAAAAATATAAAAATTTATAAAAAACCCTTTTTTTGGGAACCAAAAAAACCAAAAAAAACAAAAAAAGCCTTGTTTTTGGCAACCAAAAAAAAATATAAAAATTTATAAAAAACCCTTTTTTTGGGGACCCAAAAAAAAAAAAAAAGCCTTGTTTTTGGCAACCAAAAAAAATATAAAAATTTATAAAAAACCCTTTTTTTGGGAACCAAAAAAACCAAAAAAAAAAAAAAAAGCCTTGTTTTTGGCAACCAAAAAAAATATAAAAATTTATAAAAAACCCTTTTTTTGGGAACCAAAAAAACCAAAAATAACAAAAAAAGCCTTGTTTTTGGCAACCAAAAAAAAAATGTTTACAAAAAAGCCTTGTTGTTTTTATGGCAACCGACAAAACCAAAAATGTTTACAAAAAAGCCTTGTTGTTTTTATGGCAACCGACAAAACCAAAAATGTTTACAAAAAAGCCTTGTTGTTTTTATGGCAACGGACAAAACCACAAATGTTTACAAAAAAGCCTTGTTGTTTTTATGGCAACCGACAAAACCAAAAATGTTTACAAAAAAGCCTTGTTGTTTTTATGGCAACGGACAAAACCACAAATGTTTACAAAAAAGCCTTGTTGTTTTTATGGCAACCGACAAAACCAAAAATGTTTACAAAAAAGCCTTGTTGTTTTTATGGCAACGGACAAAACCAAAAATGTTTACAAAAAAGCCTTGTTGTTTTTATGGCAACGGACAAAACCACAAATGTTTACAAAAAAGCCTTGTTGTTTTTATGGCAACCGACAAAACCAAAAATGTTTACAAAAAAGCCTTGTTGTTTTTATGGCAACGGACAAAACCACAAATGTTTACAAAAAAGCCTTGTTGTTTTTATGGCAACCGACAAAACCAAAAATGTTTACAAAAAAGCCTTGTTGTTTTTATGGCAACGGACAAAACCACAAATGTTTACAAAAAAGCCTTGTTGTTTTTATGGCAACCGACAAAACCAAAAATGTTTACAAAAAAGCCTTGTTGTTTTTATGGCAACGGACAAAACCACAAATGTTTACAAAAAAGCCTTGTTGTTTTTATGGCAACCGACAAAACCAAAAATGTTTACAAAAAAGCCTTGTTGTTTTTATGGCAACGGACAAAACCAAAAATGTTTACAAAAAAGCCTTGTTGTTTTTATGGCAACGGACAAAACCACAAATGTTTACAAAAAAGCCTTGTTGTTTTTATGGCAACCGACAAAACCAAAAATGTTTACAAAAAAGCCTTGTTGTTTTTATGGCAACGGACAAAACCACAAATGTTTACAAAAAAGCCTTGTTGTTTTTATGGCAACGGACAAAACCACAAATGTTTACAAAAAAGCCTTGTTGTTTTTATGGCAACGGACAAAACCACAAATGTTTACAAAAAAGCCTTGTTGTTTTTATGGCAACGGACAAAACCACAAATGTTTACAAAAAAGAATTGTTTTTGTGAAAACCTTCCAAAAAATGATGTCAAAACATAAAAAATGTTTAAAATGTTTATCTAAATTAAATTTAAGTATGTTGCTCTTTGCAACACAAATGTTACATTGGCAATTTAGTTCATTCTATTATATATTGTAATATATTTTTTGTACGCTACAGTTGGTAGACACCCACATGTGTTATTAAAACATTTATTTTATTACCCAAGTTTTCTTTTTGGTGTACACATCGAATGTCTTTTGTGTTGTATTTGTTTAGTTGAGTGGTGTGGTCTGTAATTGTTAGTATGTTGGCTTTGGTTTATGTTAGCCTTGAGACTTGTTTTGAAGCTACATTTGAAGGGAGACCTTTTCTTGGGTCGTTATGTGAACATTGAGTTATCTAAATTTACATGAAATCATATGTTTGGAGATAGAGAAGCACGTGTGTATAAATGCCTACATTAACCAGGGCCATTACTTGGCCACCAACACTCCTAAAAAACCAAAGAGCAAACACAAACTAATCATTTTGCATAAAATTTTATTTCATCCCCAAAAGAAGCACTATAATAAATCATATTGTGCCACCCTCAAATTAAAAAAAAAAATGGCCCAAAAAATTGGCCAATGTAAATCATTAACAAAACTAAACCAAATTAAACAAAAAAACAAAAAATCAAGTTGGTGGTCGTGCCTGAAGCAGTGTGGTGAGCATTGTTAAGTTTCCTGCCATCAAATGGTGTGCCAAGAGTTCCATCTGGTCTGGGGTTAACTGTAGAGTTGTGCTCAAGTGGCCCATTAGGATCATATCTTCTGTCTGAGGCTGCTGATGATGCAGGGTGTTGAACGTTGGAAATGTCCCAGACAGAAGATGTTCGGCCAATAGTGTCATCTGCTCTGGGGTCAGCCTAAGCATTTGGGCAACGTGTGCCATTACCATGAGATGGGATCGTTGCTGCTCCAAGGCTATTTGATGCTGCTGGTGGTGCAAGGGTTGTGAAGATGTGTGGGGAGTGGTGGTTGATTGTTTGTTGTGGTCCACGGTGCGGGGGCAAACGACATGTCGCATTGGTGACAAAAAAGAAGAACGGCCTGGGGAGGAGTGAAGTGATAAAGGTGTGGAGGGAATGTAGTCAGGTGGAAGGGGTACTGTGGAACCAGTGCGCATTGAGGTTGTGCAGGAGGATTGCTCATTGAGGGGTGTGGGAGTCCGAACGGAGTGTGAAGTGCTAGGAGTGGCTACAGGAGGAATTGTCCCATCCCCAGCTGCCTGACAAGTGGCCAACACTGGCATTACCCTCCCACTACCACAACCTGCAGTGGCAGGTGAGTGAGATGTTTGGGAGGGCTCTGCCAATGGGGCATCTTCAGATCCAAACAGGCATTGGCGTGTGGCCAGCACCTGAGTGTCAACACTTTGCCGATCCCGTTGATGCTGGTCTGCTAAACTTACCAAGCTGTTACGCATATCCTGTTGAACCTGTAACATATCCTGGTGAACCTGTACCATTGTTGCTACAGATTCCTGTATGAGCCCGAGCAGACGTACTGCCTCAGTAGATTGCTGAGTACGCCTCCTTAACTCATTTTGGACCTGATACTCATCAAGCAGCCTCTCGGCTACATCCAGCATAGATGGACGAAGTTGGGTAGGTGACAATCCCTCTGCATCTAAGGCTACCTGAAAGCAGAAGAAATAGACCAAATCATTATCAAACATCATGACTAAATATTTCAGATTAGTTTGACAACTTAACACCCCAAGCAGAACGTTGAAAAGTTTGATGTGCTTCTAATAAGTACTTGTTCATTGTAAGATTATCCAAGCTAGCAACACTTCTGATAATGGGTACATATTATATTGGTGTGACTAATATGACAAAGGCAAAAAAGAATCAACATGAAGGTGTTCCCAATTAACCCTGGTGTGGTAGGTTGTTTATGCTTTTGGTAAATCTGTTACTACACCAATGACTTTATACATCTACGTATGTTGTCTAAAATCTTGCCATCAATCGGCTACAGGACAACCCAACCAAACGATACCCATGAATTTGGACCTGGAAAATCAAAGACGGGCCGGACTTTAAAGATCCTGGATGTTTTTGGAACATTAGTGGCACACCAAATTATAACATAATTCCCTGATGTTCAAGATAGAACTCTTGTTGTGCTGGTGCATCGTCAGAATGTCATAGCACTAATTTAACACACACAATGTAAGCCACATCTAGTCCAAAATCAATGCTACCATTGAAATGTTACATGTGCACCTTGTTCCCTTATATCACATACCACAGCACTGGATGCAGAATCGTCGCCAGCTCCTGATCCAACTCCAGCTGCAACGTCAAGAGGGGCCTGATGTTCTTTTAAAAAAAAAAAAAAAAAAACATGTTTAGTACATAACCTTAGTCAGTAATGATTATGGCCAGATTGCCCTCCTAGCTTCATGAATGAAGCATTGAGGCCAAACATTCAAAAGTGCTTTCCTGGGCTCATAGGACACTTGCTAAACCCTCCCAAAGGTTAAGAAGGCTTGGTCTGCCTACTAATGACGGCACCCATTAATGCTGTCAACTGTGTTTTGCAGGGTAAACATCTAAAAGGCAACACTCTTTCCTAAGAAAAAACATGTGTGTTAATGGGGTTAATAAGATTCAAAAAAACATTATTTGACTAGACATACCAACACCTTCCTCCAGGCCTAGCTGCACTGGGTGTGTTCCCTGCTGCGGATCTTCTGTAAAGGACATAGCAATATGAGCTATCTTGGCCAAAAAAAAACATCTACATTGTTTGGCACAGTATGATATTGGACCTACCAGGAGGAGGGTCAGCACTGATGTCAACACCTGTGAGTCCGTCTGGTTCGCCAAGCTGCATGGGCTGTGGAGGGGCTGAGATCCGTGCTACAGATGAACAAATTGCAGGTTGGGGAAAACAAAAAAAGGACAATTGGAAGGGCAAGTATCACATTCTCTTAATGTCACACATAGGATAGTAGTTAATCTTTTCCAAACAACTCACACAATTGACATCCAAGATAATATCCTACCTCGGTGCAAAGCATCCGAATCTAAGTCCTCTCTGGGAAAGATGGTATCGGGTCCTATGATGTTCAAGAAAGGTAATTGATAATCCCAGAGAGAACTTCGTGCACGTTCATCCAGCCGACCTTGACGGTCATAAAGACCCTCCGCAGCCCATGCAATTAGCTTCTTCCGAACGGACCCACAGATGTCGTTGACCTTCTTCCGCACACTGTCACGGTGGCGAGGTGCTTCACCCAGTGCATTTACAGCATCCCGGATTTCATCCCACAATCTGTTCTTCTCTGTTACTGAGTAAGACGCGGCCCTGGTCCCATGTATCGCCTGATATCTGGCCATATAGGCGTGGACCAGGGCACAGCACTGATTGTGGGTGAAACGGGGAAGCCGGGGTAATGTGGACAAGCTGACTCTGGTGGACGGACCCGCTCCAGGACTACTGTCAGAAGAGCCAGCTTGTCCACTTGGTGTGTTAACACCTCCCCCGGCTTCCTCCTCCGGGATGGGGATGGTGGACTCCCTCATGGATACAGCTGGAGCCTCCCTCACACCAGAGCCAGACGATCTGCCCACCCTGCCCCCCCTGCCCCCCCTGCCCCCCCTGGCCCCCCTGGCCCCCCTGGCCCCCCTGGCCCTTCTCATCCTTCCAGTGGGTGGGGCCATGGGAGCACGAGGTGGGCAGAGAATCTGGCTGTCCAGCAGCAGCAAAGAGCCCCAAACTCCTAAATCTGAAATGACAAAAGAGAAAACAGAAAAAACAGGATTTGCAGATTGCTCTTCATATACAGTATAATTAGTGAACAGTTACAGAACACACTTACCTAATGGCACAAACAGACTTGGTCGTGGTGGTGGTGGTAGTAGTGGGCAAAGAGCAGAAGAGGCTGCAAAGAAAAGGAAAAAAAAAAAAACACATAAGAAAACGCATATGGGTACAAATCACACGAGGCCCTCCAAACACTTACCTAATGGCACAAACACGGTGGTGGTGGTGGTGGTGGTGGTGGCAAAAAAAGCAGAAGAGGTTGCAAAGAAATGTACAAAAAAAACACATAAGAAAACGCATAGGGGTACAAATCACACGAGGCCCTCCAAACACTTACCTAATGGCACAAACACAGTGGTGGTGGTGGTGGTGGTGGTGGTGGCAAAGAGCAGAAGAGGCTGCAAAGAAATGTAAAAAAAAAACACATAAGAAAACTCATAGGGGTACAAATCACACGAGGCCCTCCAAACACTTACCTAATGGCACAAACACAGTGGTGGTGGTGGTGGTGGTGGTGGTGGTGGTGGCAAAGAGCAGAAGAGGCTGCAAAGAAATGTAAAAAAAAAACACATAAGAAAACTCATAGGGGTACAAATCACACGAGGCCCTCCAAACACTTACCTAATGGCACAAACACAGTGGTGGTGGTGGTGGTGGTGGTGGTGGCAAAGAGCAGAAGAGGCTGCAAAGAAATGTAAAAAAAAAACACATAAGAAAACTCATAGGGGTACAAATCACACGAGGCCCTCCAAACACTTACCTAATGGCACAAACACAGTGGTGGTGGTGGTGGTGGTGGTGGTGGCAAAGAGCAGAAGAGGCTGCAAAGAAATGTACAAAAAATACACATAAGAAAACTCATAGGGGTACAAATCACACGAGGCCCTCCAAACACTTACCTAATGGCACAAACACAGTGGTGGTGGTGGTGGTGGTGGTGGTGGTGGCAAAGAGCAGAAGAGGCTGCAAAGAAATGTAAAAAAAAAACACATAAGAAAACTCATAGGGGTACAAATCACACGAGGCCCTCCAAACACTTACCTAATGGCACAAACACAGTGGTGGTGGTGGTGGTGGTGGTGGTGGCAAAGAGCAGAAGAGGCTGCAAAGAAATGTAAAAAAAAAACACATAAGAAAACTCATAGGGGTACAAATCACACGAGGCCCTCCAAACACTTACCTAATGGCACAAACACAGTGGTGGTGGTGGTGGTGGTGGTGGTGGTGGCAAAGAGCAGAAGAGGCTGCAAAGAAATGTAAAAAAAAAACACATAAGAAAACTCATAGGGGTACAAATCACACGAGGCCCTCCAAACACTTACCTAATGGCACAAACACAGTGGTGGTGGTGGTGGTGGTGGTGGTGGCAAAGAGCAGAAGAGGCTGCAAAGAAATGTAAAAAAAAAACACATAAGAAAACTCATAGGGGTACAAATCACACGAGGCCCTCCAAACACTTACCTAATGGCACAAACACAGTGGTGGTGGTGGTGGTGGTGGTGGTGGTGGCAAAGAGCAGAAGAGGCTGCAAAGAAATGTACAAAAAAAACACATAAGAAAACGCATAGGGGTACAAATCACACGAGGCCCTCCAAACACTTACCTAATGTCACAAACACAGTGGTGGTGGTGGTGGTGGTGTAATCCTTTATAGGCAAAAGGAGGCTGCAAACATTAAACATACATGAGAAATCGCATGACCTACATACGTGCACATAATAAATTACAGTTATCAGGAAAGCAAAAATGGTGTCTTTGGAAGCTGGGAAGGTAAGGGGGCAGGTTTAGATGCCAAATCTAGACTGCACACCTTTAACAAACATGAGAAAACACATGTCCAAACCACATGCACATGGGGCCAACTGCCAATGATTAAAAGACACTTGAGGGGTTCCCAAGCTATTGTGGGTTGGAGGGGATTCACCATAGACAACTTAAGCACACCCAAGATAAGTACAAATTGTCTCCTTCCTTTTTTTTGGGAGAGAGAGATACAATTGTCTTACCTCCAGATAATGTAGGTTGTGGGTCACAGGGTCTTGCTAGCACATAAGAAACATCGATCTATAACATCCAGCAGCCATATTGGCCATGTGCTCCTTTTATAGCTGGCTCACAGGTGTGATAATTAGCGGCCGTTTCTATATATATCTGCGCATTCGCGAATTTGCGCGTTCAAAATGGAGGACGATATCCCAGACGCATTAGATGGTGCAATGCTGGCATTTATTGGTGCCTTGTTTGAGGAGGCCCTGGCACAGGAGGCAGCAGAAGGTGGGGAAGCTGCAGCAGCAGCAGCAGCAGCACCTCCAGCAGCAGCACCTCCAGTCCGTGTGCCCTTACCTCGCCAGCCACGCATTTTTGCTCCAAGGATCTATTTGGACAAGCTGCGGGATTCTGATGTCAGGAGGAAGTTCCGGCTCGAGCGAGGAACTATTCTACACCTCTACCAGCTCATAGCAGAGAAAATTGACCCGGACACACAGCGCGGCCATGCGGTGCCCGGCATGGCCAGATTGCTGGCCACTTTGTATATTTTAGGGCGTGGCAGCTTCCAAGCCACTTCGGGAAGTATCATGGGCATTAGCCAGCCCACAGTTTCAAGGGTGTTCATGTTGGTCATTAATGCCATAGTGGATATAGTGCCCAATTTTATCCACTGGCCACAGAATGAAAATGAGTGGAATGAAGTCAAGTTGGGTTTCTACCGGCGGGCACACATGCCGCAAATCCTAGGGGCAATCGATGGCACCCACATAGCCATTAGGCCCCCAAGGAGCCACGAAAGTGAATACCGGAACCGCAAGCAGTACCACTCTGTGAACGTCCAATTAGTGTGTGACGCCAAACAGCGCATCATGAGTGTCAACACTGGTCACCCAGGGTCGTGCCATGATTCCAGTATGTTAAGAACAAGTACTCTGTACGAGGTGTTTGAAAGTGGACAAATGCCCGAAGGGTGGCTTATTGGTAAAGTATTTTGTCTTAACAACATAAACTGTAAGATTACATAGACATAGGAATAAGCTACATCGGTGTACACCCTGATTTAAGCAAAGCCTACCTAAAATGGATGTGTTATTAGTTGTCAGGCTGTTCACACACAACCAGATCAGCAGCTTAGCAGCTCACAAAAGAAAGATTTGCAAAGTTGTCTTTGAGTCCAATGAAGGTGGTTAACCAATGTGTAAATGGTGTCCTCTAGCCACCCAAAGAAAACCTACAAATGATTCCAATGGTATTGCCATATCCCCAAAGTACTTTGCATAAGTGAGTCAATATTGGTTTCCTCACTCTAGTTGCAGATATATTCCAGAAGTAAGACCTAGGCTAATGTAATAGGAACAAAATAGGGGCCAAGTTGTAACTTGCAAGAGAAACCCACCACTTTGTGTGTCCTTTTTCCCATTTGTATTAGTGATTTAGGCAGTTAGACAGAGTTGAGATGTTTCATATGATTTTTTGCAAACAGACGAGCAGGTTGTTTAGTAAAATGCCTAATTGTCTCCCATTTTGAGGAGTCATCTAAAGTCACATGATAGGAAGAACTAATGTATATTTTTCTTATTTTTCAGGGGATGCTGGTTACCCGCAGCTGACGTGGCTGATGGCTCCAATCAGGTACCCCCAGGGCCCAGCAGAGAGGAATTACAACAGGGCCTTGCGGAGAAGCCGGAGTATCATTGAGTTGACCATAGGTCTTCTCAAGTCCCGGTTTCTCTGCTTGGCCCGGCCTGGGGGTGAACTCCTGTACTCTCCTACAAAGGCTTCCAAGATCATCCTGGCGTGCTGCGTGTTGCACAACATGTGCGTTGCCCGGGATGATTCTTGGGAGCTGACGGAGGAGAGGGAGCCAGAGGTCCGTCAGCCGGCGGCCCCCAGGCGGCGGAGCACCGCTGCCGGTATGGCCACCCGGAATACCCTGGTTGCTAGCCACTTTACATGTAAGTACTGTAACCGGTCAAGATAGGGCATGTGTATTAATTAGCTAGTTAGCAGAGGTGCCACTCACAGGGAGACAGAGGGTGATTATCATCTGCCAATGACACTTGCCATTGTAGATAAAGTGTAGTCAACATTGGTAAAATTGTGTTACTTGAGCAAAAACATGCACCTCTAACCATAAACATGTTGGTATTGTGAATAGTGTAAAGGGCTGAGAAGAGCTGGCAGGTGTTTATTTGTGTCTATGCCACCTGTGTAGTTATTGATAACATGAACGGCTGCTTGGTATCTTATGGTGTTGTAATTTTCCAGAACATCAACATCTTGGAATCATGGCACGTACCATGGGAAGCCTGTGGTGATGGGCTGTCTGGCGTCACAGGTGTGTATTCAAATGTTTACATTAATGATTTCTGGTTTGTGTAAGTTGGCATAAAATGTGTTATTTCACTCGTGATGTCGAAATTAAATGAAGTTCAGAATGAAGCAAACAGGCATTAAGATGTGATTTTCATAATGAAATGTCTTATCCTTTGTTTTATTTTTCCAGGAGTGGTACTGCTTGCGGGTGTAGGTGGTAGAAACCCACCTTGATGGACTCCACTCATTTTCTTTTGTGGTCAGTGGATATTTGGTAAGGCACATGGCCAATGACCAACATGAACACCCTGGAACTTCGAAAGTGGCTTGGAAGCTGCCCAGCAACCTTGCCATGCCTGTCCCCTATGAGCTGGTAGAGGTGCAGAATGGATTCTGAACTCTGCCGGAAGTTGTGGAAGACATCAGAATCCCGTAGCCATGGAGCAAAGATCGTGGTCTGGCGCTGTAAAGGCACACGGACTGGAGAGTGACAATATTCTTTTGCTGCATCCCTCCTTCTGCTGTCATTCTCAAATAAATAAATACATTAGAATTGAACATGTGTTTTTTTGTTTTGTGTGGGTGCCTACAGACAAAAGGGCCATCCACACTGTAAGATTTAGAGAAGACTTTATCCTTCCGATTGACATTTTCTATGTAGTGCAAGGGCCTGCCTGATTGCATCCAAATTGAAAGTGTTGAGGTTTGAGCTTCTATTATATGGTTTGGTTAAGTCTACAGGAAAAAGTCTAGACAAATTGTTAGTGTATGGCCCATTAAGCTGCCAAGGCCGGAGTTTTGCACTTTGCATGCTGCTTGTACTGGTGATGTGAGGGGTTGTAATGTAGAGTAGGGATGTGACAGTGTTGTGTTGAGGTGTGAGGCAAATGTAGTGTTGGACTATGAGGGCCTGTGTTGTTGAAATATGGAGAGAGTCCAATATCAGACACCTATGTTTATTGGTCAAGAAATTGTAAGAACCATGGTAAATATGTAAAGAATTGCATCTCGATAAAACTAGGACCACACTCATAAAATCAAAATTGTGTTGTTTCCATTGATGTGCTTGAAATTTGGGTAGGACACCCCCCTCCCCCCCCAAATTCAAGATAGTTTCAAAAAACTGTTTAAAAAAATGAGAGTGAAAAGAGATCCCAAGTGTAGTGATGTGATTTGAACCCATGACGTTGTGAACTGCAGTGAAGTTGCAAAGCACTTAGCTATTGTGCAGAATAAAGCTGTATGGTGGAAAAAATGGAGTGTGTTAAGGCTAAAAAGCACATATAGCTAAAGAACTAAACATTGTATGGAATGTGGGAAGAAGACCATGGTAAAATTGTGAGGTTTCATCTTGCCCTGAAGTAGGGTAGGGGTTTGGTCACTTGCCTTTGGTACTTTCCTTCATAAGATCAATTCGACACACAGACAAGATCAAAAAAACACTTAAAATGGTGTAAGCTTGCAAGCGCTTCTGAGTGTAACATTATTTAGCAATATATATGATGTAATCCGTTACATTTTAGCAATATAAACAAAAAAAGAAAATAAAAAAAGTAGGTGGAGATGGTAAGCCTCGAACCTACAGCAGAGGGAGATGAATTACAGACATGTGATGTGTGCACTAATCCACTAGCCCACATCGCTATGTGAAACTGCTATAAGCACGAAGACATAAGTTTGCGAATTGGCGAAGCCGCGATCGTAAGTGAATCCCGCTGACGGCGGAATTCATTATTGCTGTTTTACTCGCCAATTCGCCGCAGCGCCAGTTAATTGATTTGAACGCGGCGAAACTGAAACACGTCATAGAGGTTTGAAGCTGCAGTTTCTTTAAATCCGGCCCTTTATCACTCAGGTCATTATCTGTCCCCAGAGGAACTTACAATCTAACTTACCTGCCACATTCATATATACTCTAGGGCTAGTTTGGGTCAGAGATCATTGCATTTATCCAAAGTATGTTGATGTACTACTTTGGACTAAAATTAAAGATCCAAGTAGTGACAGCAAGAGTACAAAAAATATAACCACTTTGCTGTCCTAATTAATGAGCACTCTAAATCCAGAAAAAAACAGACCACCCGGAGCAGTACAACATATGGAAAGATATACTACTCCAGTCAATTTGACTTGTTTCAATGGCCAAAACAGTTTGTGAACTGGGAACAGTTTGAGACCTTCTTATTGAAAACGAATTTGTTTTTAATAGATCAGTGTGGGAAATGAAGCATGATGGGAAAATAACTTCTTCAACACAGGTCCTAAAGAACACTTAGCGGTTGATGTACTTCAGAGATAAAGGTTGTTCATTTGCAAGGGAATTTTCCCTGAGTTTAGTGAATGGGGTGAAGCTCTGCTGATTTCTATCATGTATTTCTGTGGAAAAAAAAAATATGTTTGCTTGTTTGTTTGTTTGTTTAATTTCCACAAACATAATTGGGTTTTTTTTTGCAGGTTGAATTTTCACCACATTCCCTAAGATAAGAAAAAATGTCCTTGCAATGTGAAATTTCCCTTGAACAATGAACGGCCTAACTTTGTCTTCTCCTCTGTACAAAATTCCATACTTTTTACAATGTACAATTATTTATTTCACAAACAGAAAAAATGCAACACTGTGTAAAGACTTTGCATCCAAATACAAGCTCACTGTTGTCAGTTTAACCAGTTGCTGACCGGCCCATAGCAGTTTTACTGCTACAAGGTGGCAGCTCTCCGTCAGATCACATATATATATCATCTGCGCTCCCTTTGTGTTCCTGATCCGGGGGCATGCCAGCCTGCCTGGGGGTGCCGTGATTCGCTCCAGCACCAATCACTTAACATGTCCAGGCCAATGATTTTTGCCATTCTAAGCGGTTCTGATGAGCCAGAGATCAGGATGTGCCTGTGTTTACCTTACACAGGCACATGAAATGATGATCTATTCTCTCATGGAGCCCTTTTCAGTTCCAAAGAGAGAAGAGACAACACACAGTGAGTAAAATCAGCAGACTTCACACAGGAAAAAACACAGAATTAACCCCCTGATCAACCACCCCCCCCCCCCCCAGTTAACCCTTTTACTGTGACCTTTACACTGTCACAAGGTCATTAGGTACAGTGTACAGATTTTTTGCTGATTACTGTATTAGTGTCACCGGTGATGCTAGATAGCACTACTAGCATTAAGCGTCAATCCCAGTAAAACTAGCACACACTATAAACCTCCATTACTACTATAGTGTCTGCACAGATCAACATCCTTGATCAGATCAGAACTATACTAGCATCTCCAATAGTATAGTGTCCCCAAAAACACAGCGTTAGCAGGATAAGCCCTGACACCTACCAACACCCGGGCTGAGCCTCCCCCCCCCCCCCCCCCCCCAACAAGTTCAGTGTCAGTAGATCACTGTAATTTCGTTAGCAAGATCAGGCTTGAGGTCTGATAGCACTAGCAGGTTCATTTTTTTGTAGCGACTCCAGCCAAGTGCTCTTTTACCATGAGTCACAATAGATACATTTACAAACCTGTAAATTTAGTTGCCAAAATGTCCAATGAAAGGTACACTAGTGAAGAGGCCTACAGGATTCTGAGCATGACAGATGAAAGTGATGGGGAGTCCTCACTGTCAGAATCAGGCTCAGTATAGGAGCCTTTAGAGAGCAGCGGCACCCTGACAGACAATGGAGTAGAGGTCCCTGCTAAGGTCAGGTGTACCAGACCCTGTGCCCAGGTTGCTGAGGTGGTGCAATCGCATGATGATTCTAGAATGCAGCAGAGTGCCAGTACAAGTGCCACGCTACCTTTTGGTGAACTGGTAAGAACCAGCGGTCTAGTACATCCTGGTCCTATACATACCAGCACTGCAGGAACACTTGGGCGAGTCCCATAAGTGCAGCCCAAGCTAGTGCGGTGGCTGGCACAAGTAGCATCCCACAGCCACTAAGAATTTGAACACAGGCCCGTAGAGTCCATAGTGTCCTTTCTGATGTGCTTGCAAATCCTGATTGGCTGCCCACAGATTGTTCCATCTATATATATATTTAAAATATATATATATTTTACTTTTTTTGGGGGGCACAGATTGCAATAAAAAAAGTTGTTTTATTGTTACTGTTACATAGTTACATAGTTTGTGAGGTTGAAAAAAGACATCAGTCCATCCAGTTCAACCTATGATGTGTATGTGTGTTTGCTGATACCCGTACATTGTATACCCCTTTATGTTGTGGTCTTTAAGGTGCCCATCTAATCATTTTTTTAAACTAATCGATGCTCCCTGCTGATACCATTGCTTTTGGAAGATAATTCCACATCCTTACTGCTCTGACAGTAAAGGACCCCCTACAGAATTTTAAGGTTAAATAGTTTTTCCTCTAGTTTTAGTGAGTGGCCACGAGTCTTATTGTATTCCCTTTCTCTGAAAAGTTTGTTCCTTATGCTAGGGTCCTCACCAGTACAGTATTTGTACATTGATATTATATCCCCCCTCAAGCGTCTCTTCTCCAGAGACTGCCTCAAGTGTTATGTCCCAAATCCTGGGACCCAGGATTTGAGAGACAACACATGTATACTACTCTAACACTTGATGCAGTCATTTAAACAACACGGCCACAACCCACATTTTTTCATTACTCTGCACTTAGTTTTTATGGTGATATGTGTGGTGCATTGTGCGGGACTGCGGGGATGACCACCACAGCTCCCGGGGGAGGCGCATGTGATGCCATGCGCCCACAGAGCCGCACTTTGTTAATGACAGCCATCTTAGTTTTTGGCATCCGCTCCTGAAGAGTGGTATTTAGCCATGAAACGCGTAGAGCTACAAGGATGTCATCAATTTTTCTACTATACAGAAATTAATCGCTACTCAATCAATTTAAACAGTTACTTACCTATTGAACGTTTATTGCAATTCTGTGTGATTCAACACATGATATATATTAGGTCCATGACTGCTGCAGCAAGTTTTCGATTCAACATTCATTACCATGGTGCACCCTGCAGACCGCCTACAGTATGGCAATAATGTAGCAACTTTGGACTGTGTGGCCAATACGAAATGCCATAGTCCTTATACTCTTTATGCATATTTTGTGTACCTGCAAATGCATCAGACTGATCAATATGTCTGTAATATGCTGTTTATACATGAATTGCTATTTTACATGTTGTACTTTTGTCCATTGATGTTGTACAGTAATAAAATGTTTTTATTACCCATGTCTCCCAGCGTTCTGGTCTCCACCTCACTCAAAGTCCCAAACCTTTCCTCCTTCATTCATGTAACCAGGGATGGGGGCACTATATTCGGTGCTCCATTTAAAGTCCCAACTTCTGCCTTTTTCTAGTTTTCATTAATAAAGTCTTGTATATAGTCCCTTAACATCCCCTCCAAAATCTTGCAGACTACAGATGTTAGGCTGACAGGTCTATAGTTACCCGGGATATATCTCGGCCCTTTTTTAAATATTGGTACCACGTTGGCTTTTTTCCAATCAGCTTGCACTATACTAGTCTGTAGACTATCCTTAAAGATCAAGAATAATGGTCTGGCTATCACCTGGCTGAGTTCCTTAAGTACTCTTGGGTGCAAGCCATCCGATCCTGGTGATTTATTTATGTTAAGTTTCTCTAGTTTAGTTCTAAGTCTATCTTTAGTATCTAAGTCTATGCTCTTGAAGCACTCCCATTTTTCCTCCATTTTCTTTGTTCCCAGGGTTCTATCCCATTTGATATTTTCTAGCAAAGAGTGCAGTTTAGGGAAATTGGCTCTTTTGAAATTCAGTGTCCTTATATTACCCTTGTGTTTCCTATTACTATGATTAATACTGAAACTAATTTACCTATGGTCACTGTTTCCTAAGTTTCCCCGTATTTCTATATCTGTTAACCATTGTTTGCTTGCAGGAATGCTGTATTACTCTTATTTTTCTTAAATGATGTAATTGTATTTTTAGGAGTGCACAGCACCTCGTGATCCTTTCATGGTATCTCTTGTGCTTTCTATTTGGACATGTGAAATATTCATGGTGTGGCTGCCCCCCCCTCCTCCCTGGTAACATTCTGCATATATTTAATTTCTGGTATTCCATCTACTACTTTTTATTATGTAAGTTTGATACATCAATCTATGATCATTATATGGCAATGTTCTGTATTTTGGGATTTTTTTTTTGACATTTAATTGCTATACTGACATATGTATGTATTCTAGAGATTCTTTAATGCATTACCCAAGGACATCTCCCCCTAGGAAGACCTAACTCATCGGTGCTCTTGACTTATATGCATCCCAAATCATCCTTTTCACTTGTGCTTTAACATCATTGGCACCCCATTGTGCTTGAATCTTTTTAGGTGTATATGTATTGCTATTATATATACTGTTTTCCTTGGTCTTAAGGGATCATTTTAATGTTGTTGCAAAAAAATTTTGAACTTTTACCTAAACCTTATATGTTTTTCTATGACTATAGTATCTCAAAGTCCCACTTTCCTCCTTTCTTCCACTTTGTTGGTTTTCTACATATAGTGCAGGGACTAATACTTTGGTACAGATAAATTGCAGGAATGCCAATAATCTGCAGCACTGATCTGTTTATTCTGACAGTAGCAGGGAGTGCTTTCAGAATACATACGTCAGTGATTGCAGCTCTCATCTATAGTTAAAAAAAAGAACCTATCTTTTTTCACTTTTTTTTGGTAGAGAATTCTTCATCCACATCGATCTATGTGAATGGAGGAATCGAATAGGTTCTTTATTTTTTCGTTCAGCCCACAGGCTAGGAAAAAAAAAATAGAACATTGCATACACAGTATGCCCATTATTAGAAGTGGGTGGATTCAGGGCCATATATTCTAATGGTGGACATACCACACACTTTTTTTGGTAAAGGTTTCTTTATCCACATCGATCAATGTGAATGGAGGACTCTGTTAGGTTCTCTTTTTTTGTTTAGCCGACGGGCTGTATGAAAAAAAAAAAGAACATTACATACATGCTCAACAAGGACCAGCAATGTACTGGTACTTTGCTGTACTTTGAGTGGTTATACCGGGATGATGCCTGCAGGTGTTGCCATCATCTTGGTATCGTTTTTTTCAGCCAGCGGTTGGCTTTCAAAAGCAATCTGAAAGCTGTAAAAGCAATCCTAGCTGCTAAAAATAAGATATATTAAAAAGGCAAAAAATTTGGGGGAGCATACCCATGTATTTCCAAAGCTGCTGCAGCTATGAACCAAAAGACATGTATATTAAAAAAGAATAGCGCGCAAATGCAAAAGAAATTACTACCAAATCTGAAGAGAGTCCATAAATAAAAATGGGGGTTTGGTCCCACCATATGGCCATATCATGCTCAAGCCCACTACTGCGTCAAAGTACCCCATTATCAGTGGGTCCTACACTATCCATGAAAAAGAAATGAATCCAGCCTTTCTAACCCTTGGAGATAATACTCCTTGCTGGGAAAAATGTGCAAATGCACTACAGGGGACTCCTCCTATATCCACTTGATGGTGGACACTAATTGAGTAAAGGTGTATGTGGGGGGTGGGGAGGGCTGCTCAACCTCGATAGTCTGGTCAGACCGAATACATAATAAACAGGCAAAAAATTTGGGGGAGCATACCCATGTATTTCCAAAGCTGCTGCAGCTATGAACCAAAAGACATGTATATGAACCAAAAATAAGATGCCTGCTCTCGATGCCTTCCATTGTTTTATCGGACTCTCCTGTCCCACCGGGGAACCCATGAATGCATAGGCGTGCGCACAGGGTGTGCCAGGTGTGCCTGGGCACACCCTAATCACCACTTGTGGTGCAGATTCCCCCTGTTTAGACACCTGATACTTCACCAAAACTCCCTAACTGTGCTAACAAAAAAAAAAATTGTAAAAAAGAATAAAAAATAACAATAGAACTACAGACACTGATCTCTACCCTACTGACACCATCAGTATATACACATGGATATGTGTTTGGGCTTTGGGGTGCACACCCTAATGCAATAGGCTGCGCACACCTATGCATGAATGCACCCGGTGGTTCTGCTAGCTGTCCATAGAGATGATTGGAGACCGGAATGGCTCCAATTATCTCTATGGTCTAAGAAACCGGAAGCTTGTAATGTTCTGGTACCTTTGGGTACCCTAGTTACTCTTTCATAAGTGTATGCGCCCCACCATTCTCTTTTGGTAAGGTGCGCATACACCTTTAAGACTGATGCTGTCATCACTGAGCGCCGGACTGGATGGCTATTTAGATCGTCGGCTCTCACTCACATGTGTTCGTTCAAACTGCTTTGTGCCTTGATGCTAACCTGTCTTGAAGCTCTCATGCTTGCAAGCATACCTCGCTGTCGGAACCACGCTGTGCTGATCCCTGTATCCCGCTACCGGATCATCCGCTCTTGCCGAACCTCTCCTCTGCTACATTGCTATTAGTGATAAGTACCCCACAGGGGAAACCTCTATAACCTTTATACTAAAGCTTACACTATCTAGCTCTGCATACTAAGGACTATTACTACATCTGCATTATCTAAGATTGCTAGCTCTTGAGCCTACTACCACCTGTTCTTGCACTGGGTTGATCTCTCTTGTATGTCCACCTGCTACTCTGTCATCTGCTACCATACATGATTGCTAAACCTATCTGCATCCCATCTGCTACTATCTTACTTTCAAGAACATTTCCTTTCAAGTGTCTGTCATCTACCATCTCTACCCAACCTGTCTCTTCAGCCTATCATCACTGTGTTACTATATACATAAGTCACTCTAGGAAACATCTTATTGAGTGTGTGTATTTACTTGCTGAATTGAGATCCTCCACACATGATGAGTCATTGGGAGTTGGGATTGGTGTCTCAGCGTTTCTCTACATGACTACTGAAGTGGAATATTTCTGCAGCTGAAAATCCACATCATACGTAAAACGCAGGAGCGTTACAGATTGAACGAACCACAAATGGATTCAGCAGAAATAACCACTCAGATGACACAATTAAAACAGCAAGTACCTGCGTTAATACACGCACTTGCTGAATTAAAAGAAGACAATCAGGCTCTGTCGCAGCAGGTAATTAGACTAACACAACTTACCACTGCTCAGTCCCCTGAACCCAAAATAAATCCTCCTTTGGTATTTACAGGCGATCGCAAAAAATTTCGCGAATTTAAAAACGCATGTGAGTTACTTTTCTTGCTAAAACCCCGTACCTACCTTACTGATCACATTAAGGTTTGTACTATTATTTCTTACCTAACAGGCGATCCTCGGGCCTGGGCAGACTCTCTTTTTGAGAAAAATGACCAGCTTCTCAACTCCTATGCCTTGTTCCTAGCAGAACTCACTAGCCTATATGATGATCCCAATAGGCAGAGTACTGCCGATCTTCAATTAAGATCCTTGAAACAAGGTGGGAGACCTGTAGAAGACTTTGTCGCAGAATTCAAGAGATGGACCCTTGATTCAGAATGGAATGATGCATCTCTGAAATCCCAATTTAGGCTTGGCCTATCAGAGGCCGTTAAAGACGAGCTCGCCCGAGCGGATCTGCCAAAAACCCTGGATGCATTGATACAACTCAGTATCACCATAGATAGAAGACTACGAGAAAGAAAGGCTGAGAAAATGGGAACGCCATTATCCAGTTCTTCTCGGATCTCGGCCGTTGACCCCGTTCCTATGGAGGTAGGAACCATACGCCCACCTCTATCAACTATGGAAAGAGCCAGAAGACGATCTGGTAATCTCTGCTTGTACTGTGCATCCCCGGATCACAAGATAAACGTCTGTCCCCTAGTCTACAAAAAGAAGGGTGAGTGTTCACATGTCCTCCTAGGGGGATTGACAACTTCAATCACTAACCCTTACCTTTCTGTTTGCTTAACATTACAGTGGGACCAGAACAGGATTACTACTAAGGCCATGATTGACACAGGATCTTGTGGAAATTATATTGACATACGTTTTGCTGCTTTAAATAAAGTTCCTATTATTTCTAAACTTAAACCTGTCTCAGGATCTCTCTGAGGTTTTTCTTGAGAAAAATGCTCAAGCACTACCTCCCCATCGAGACTATGATTGTAGCATTGATCTACTCCCAAATAGCAAATTGCCGTTCAGTCATGTTTATCCTCTTTCACAGGATGAACTTTCCCATCTCAAAGACTATTTGGATGAGAATTTGGAAAAAGGTTTTATTAGACCTTCCACTTCTTCCACAGCAGCAGGACTCTTTTTTGTCCGCAATAAGGAGTCAAGTCTCAGGCCTATCATCGACTATATGCAATTGAATGCTATTACAATAAAAGATCGCTATCCTCTACCGCTTATCCCTGAGCTCATTGAGCGGGTGCGTGGCGCTACCTATTTTTCAAAATTGGACCTGAAAGGAGCATACAATCTCATTCGAATCCGTGATGGACACGAGTGGAAGACTGCATTCAGAACCAGATACGGATTGTTCGAATATCTTGTAATGCCATTCGGGCTATGCAACGCCCCTGCAGTTTTTCAACTATTTATAAACTATATTTTCAGAGACTTACTAGATGTCTGTGTTGTGGTATATCTGGACGATATACTTATATATTCACGATCCCTGTCTGAACACAAAAGACATGTAAGACTAGTATTATCGAGATTGCTTGCACACAACCTTTATGTGAAACTGAAAAAATGCTTGTTTCATAAAGAAGAGGTACTGTTTCTAGGCTACATCATATCCAAAACAGGAATCGAGATGGACATGAGTAAGATATCTTGCATTCAGGATTGGCCTACACCAACCACACGCAAGGCGCTACAGCGATTCCTTGGATTTTCGAATTTCTACAGGAAGTTCATTAGAAACTTCTCTGCCATTGTGAGACCCCTCACACAGCTCACTAGCATTAAAAAACCATTCAAATGGTCAGATGAAGCAAATAAAGCTTTTCACCTGTTAAAGACAAGGTTTACTTCTGCTCCCATACTACGCCATCCAGACCCATCCCTCCAATACATTCTGGAAGTAGATGCGTCAAACATGGCAGTAGGAGCAATACTCTCCCAACGACCAACTCACACTTCACCACTTCATCCAGTCGCCTTTTTTTCGAAATCCCTAAGCAGTCCAGAGATAAATTACCCCGTGGGTGAAAAGGAACTGCTTGCTATAAAATTGGCTCTGGAGAATTGGCGACATCTACTCGAAGGCACCCAATTACCAATACTTATATACACGGACCATAAAAATCTCCAATATCTTCAGACTAACAAAACTCTCGCACCGACAGGTACGATGGTCACTATTCTTTCTAAGGTTTAACTTCCTAGTGACCTACACACCTGCAGATAAGAACAAAAAGGCGGATGCACTATCACGACTAACTTAAAAAAACTACTTTGAAATCCCTTCCGTTCCTATAATACCTCACAAACGCATTATTGGAGTTGTCCGTTCCTTGAAGGAAGAGGTTTTGCATGGTATAAGTTTGGATTCACCCCCACCACAACTAAATACTGATGCAGAAGGCTTCCTCTACTACAACGACAAACTTTACATACCACCTACCATACGCACCAAGATCTTGGAATTATCGCATGATGTGCCTATGGCAGGACATATGGGTATGACAAAGACTCTTAATCTGATTACCAGGAAATTCTGGTGGCCTGACATGAAAACATCTATACAAAAATTCGTCTCTTCATGCAATGTCTGTGCCAGGTCCAAAATTGACACTACGAGACCATCCGGTCTACTATGCAGTCTACCAATACCCCAAACTCCATGGGAAGTTGTGTCCTTGGACTTTATAGTGGAATTGCCTCCTTCCAAAGGATTTAATACCATCTTAGTGTCAGTGGACCATCTGACAAAAATGGCACATTTCATTGCTATTCGCAGACTACCTTCGTCCAAACAAACGGCAGAACTCCTGATGAAACATGTCTTTAAGTTACATGGTATCCCAAAAACTCTTCTGTCTGACCGTGGATCACAATTTATTTCCAAGTTCTGGCAAGAACTATGTCACATACTACGGATCGAGCGGAAGCTCACTTCTCCTTACCATCCGCAGACCAACGGACAGACTGAAAGAGTCAACCAATGCATTGAGCAATATTTACGTTGTTACACTTCTTACCAACAGGATGATTGGGTGGATCTTCTCCCTCTGGCAGAATTTGCCTACAACAACGCAACCCACAGTACGACCAAGCAGAGTCCGTTCTACTTGAACTATGGGTTTCATCCCTCTATTCTTCCACCACGCATCCTTCCTTCAAATAACCCAGTAGCTTCAGACTATCTTACCCAAATAAAAGGACTCTCTGGGTTTGCTTAATACTACCATTGCACACGCTCATAGTCAACAAAAGAAGTACTATGATCTTCGCAGAAGACCTTCTCCTCAGTACGCTATCGGGGACCTCGTTTGGCTCTCAACAAAAAATTTAAGACTGAAAATCCCTAGCAAAAAGCTTGGACCTCTGTTCTTGGGACCTTTCCCAATCAAGAACCTTATTGGAAAAGCTGCAGTACAGCTTACATTGCCAATAGACCTCAAAATACATCCCATTTCCCATGTGTCGCTACTGAAGCCCCATGTTCCTGACCAAGGAATAAGGCCTACTATCCCACCTCCTCCTCCTGTACAAGTTGAAGGTGGAGAAGAATATGAGATAAAAGAGATTCTGGATTCTTGTATCCACAGAGGAAGACTTCAGTACTTGGTTCGATGGAAGAACTATGGGCCCCAAGACGACACCTGGCTAAACACCTCTGACATACATGCCTCTAGATTAATCCGCAATTTTCATGCGAAGTACCCAGACAAACCAGCTCCAGAGGCCTTCAGGAGCTGGCCTTAAGGGGGGGGTACTGTAATGTTCTGGTACCTTTGGGTACCCTAGTTACTCTTTCATAAGTTTATGCGCCCCACCATTCTCTTTTGGTAAGGTGCGCATACACCTTTAAGACTGATGCTGTCATCACTGAGCGCCGGACTGGATGGCTATTTAGATCGTCGGCTCTCACTCACATGTGTTCGTTCAAACTGCTTTGTGCCTTGATGCTAACCTGTCTTGAAGCTCTCATGCTTGCAAGCATACCTCGCTGTCGGAACCACGCTGCGCTGATCCCTGTATCCCGCTACCGGATCATCCGCTCTTGCCGAACCTCTCCTCTGCTACATTGCTATTAGTGATAAGTACCCCACAGGGGAAACCTCTATAACCTTTATACTAAAGCTTACACTATCTAGCTCTGCATACTAAGGACTATTACTACATCTGCATTATCTAAGATTGCTAGCTCTTGAGCCTACTACCACCTGTTCTTGCACTGGGTTGATCTCTCTTGTATGTCCACCTGCTACTCTGTCATCTGCTACCATACATGATTGCTAAACCTATCTGCATCCCATCTGCTACTATCTTACTTTCAAGAACATTTCCTTTCAAGTGTCTGTCATCTACCATCTCTACCCAACCTGTCTCTTCAGCCTATCATCACTGTGTTACTATATACATAAGTCACTCTAAGAAACATCTTATTGAGTGTGTGTATTTACTTGCTGAATTGAGATCCTCCACACATGATGAGTCATTGGGAGTTGGGATTGGTGTCTCAGCGTTTCTCTACATGACTACTGAAGTGGAATATTTCTGCAGCTGAAAATCCACATCATACGTAAAACGCAGGAGCGTTACAAAGCTACGAGCATTTCATCACTTCGGTTTCGCCGGGTATAAACAGCGCCATTTTAAAATTGGGAAAGCATGTGATCACACTGATCTTGGTGTGTTCAGATGCTTTAAAGGCAGAGGAGAGATCTAGTGTCTAATAGACCCCAGATTTCTCAGAAAAGATTACCTGATCACTAATGCTATCACAGGGGATATTTGCATTCCCTGTGATAGCATTAAGAGTAATTAAAAAGAAAAAAAAATGAAAGGGTCAGTGTAAAAATAGAATAAAAAAGAAAAATAAATAATAATAAAAAAAAATGCACTCCTGTCCCCCTGTGCTCGCGCACAAAGGCAAACGCAAGCATCAGTCTTGTGTCATATGTAAACAGCAATTGCACCATGCATGTGACGTATCACCGCAAACGACAGATCAAGGGCAGTAGAACATAGACACCCCAAGGTATTTTGGTAAGTATTTTGCAGATCTCCTTTGTTGCCACAATTCTTTTGAAAATGAAGAAAGGAAACAAAAATGTATGTTTTCTTTTCTTTTTCTAAAACAAAAAATGAGATTTGCAAAAACTCACAATGCCTCTTATCATATTCCTTGGGGTGTCTACTTTCAGAAAAATGTGTCATTTTGAGGAGCTTGGTGCAATTTTGGCATTTCAGGTCTTCCAAAACTGTGATAGGTAGTAAGAAGGGGAAATTAGCAATTTACTCCTTTTAAAAGCCTGAAGGCGGTGAATGGATTTCAGGATCCTGTACGCGACTAAAAAGTCTCACATATGTAGTATCTCCAGACTCAGGAAAAGCAGCAGAATGTATTTTGGGGTGTAATTCCACATATACCTCATATATAATTTAAGTGACAACTTTGTGTATAAAAAAAAATAGTATGTAAGACGCATGTATATTCTTAGCCCCCAAGTGCATAATTTTACATTTATCAACATTAAACCTCATTTACCCTATAATTGCCCAATTAAACAATGCATTGAGGTTGGCTTGGAAGTTGGAGACATCCTGTAAGGACGTTATTTTACTGCATAGCTTGGTGTCATCTGTAAAGACTGAAATTATGCTTTTAATCCCAGACCCTATATCATTTATAAATATATTACAAATAAGGGTCCCAACACTGAGGGTCCCAACACCTTGGGATACACCACTAACAACCGTAGACCATTCAGAGTATGAATCATTAATCTCTACTCTCTGAACACAGTCTTTATGAGCACTGATGTGGCATGGATGAGGCATGGATGTGACACGGATGAGCACTGATCTGGCATGGATGAGCAATGATCTGGCATGGATGTGGCATGTATGAGCACTGATATGGCACGTATGAGCACTGATGTGGCATGGATGTGGCACAGATGAGTACTGACATGGCACGGATTAGCACTGATGTGGCATGGATGAACACCTTTATTATGAGCACCTATATTATGTCTAAATATTTCTGGACAATATCAATTTTGAGCCATAGTGGTTCATTTGGGGCTGTGTCATTACCATCTCCATTATAGTCATGAGTCATAGTTTCCCCCATACTCCTTTGTATACACAGATCTGAATAGGGTATTTAATAGGTTTGCCTTCTCTTTGTCCCCAGTCACCCACTCTAGATTATTTTGTAAAGGGCCTATATGCTCAGACCTGACATTTTTACTATTAATATATTTGAATAATGTTTTGGAGTTTGTCCTACTCTTTTTTGCAATCTGTCGTTCATTTTGAATTTTTGCAGCCTTGATTTTCTTATTATTGTTAACTTTGGCCATAAGCCACATAGGTTTTATTTTTAGCCTTTTAAAATTATTGACCATTGGAATATATTTTGTAGTGTGTTCACATACTGTCTTTGAAGAATTCCAATTTCTGTTCTTTGTTCATCTAAGCCAATATTTTTATCGTATTCATATTCATATCCTATGTGTTTGTTGCTTACAGCTAACAATCAATTAAATCATGTTTTAGTCACTGCTATCCAGAAGTTCTTTTCTTTGAACATTAGTATAATGCCCCGTACACACGTGCAGATTATCTGAAGACTTTTGTCTTCAGATTTACCTTTTCTATGTAGTGCAAGGGCCTGCCGGATTGCATACAAATTGAAAGTGTCTAGGTTTGACCTCATATTATTTGGTTTTGGTAAGTCTACAGACAAAAGTCTTCAGATAATCTGCACGTGTGTACGGGGCATAAAGCCCCGTACACACGTACCGATCGTCGGCATACAAACGTCGGTGGACGAAGGATCTGCCGATTGTACGCGTGTTAGTATGGTTTCTCCGACAGATGTCTGCGCACAATCCGCGGACAAAAGTCTTTCTTGCAAACATGAAAATTTTTGTATGCCGACACCAGAACGGACGATTGTTCGCCTGTCAGTACACAATTCGGCCGACACACAGCTACAAATCCCAACACGCATGATCAAACCAAATGAGTTCCCGGAAGAATTTTCTCTAGTAAACTCAACATTTTATTCAGAAAGAACTTTCGGCTCGCGGAAGTCCAAGAAATAGGTGAAATGCGGAGCACATGCTCATCTTGATAAATGTGAGAAGAAGGAAGATGCTGTTCATAATGCCATACTTTTCTAATAAAAAGGCATGTGTTCTGTTATGATGAAGATAATGTTTGCCTATTCTATCTGTTCTATCAAAATTTATAATTAAATAATTTGAACTCTTCACCATTATTTTTGTATTTTCACACCAAAGATCTAACTATTGATATGACCCTTTATTCTTGTATGAATTAATGTCTAAAACATATTTTTCAGGTTATGCACAATATTAAACATGTTAACAAATTCAGATAGGCCATTTTTTATTTTCATTTTCATTATTTTTTGGATCTCAGCAAAAAAAACCAAAGCAAACATCAATACTTTCCGTATAATAAACTAAACATAAAAAAGTTCCATTTGGACAAAATTAAACTAGAAACTGGCAAACAGGGGTAAAATAAATAATAGGGGGTTACAAAAATTAAAGTTGCTGGTAACTGTAATCAGGTTGCCATGAGGGCAGGTTTGGATCCTGCTGGCCATATTGCCACTGGCCATGTGGCATTTGGCGAGGTGGTGGGTGTTGTGGAGGTGGAGGTGGAGGTGGAGGGCACGGGTGCTCCTGGCATGCATGGCTGTGCTCAGTAAGTATGCCGTTTTCAGCCTTTTGCAGCACATCAAGAATAATTTTTCTGGCATACTGACACTGCCTGAGGTCCACCTTATCCAAAATTTTTGCCGTCATGTTGCCGGAAGGACTCATTGGCCTCCGGTTTCCGACTTAGGGCTATGGTGGCCTCCTGGATAAATTCATCGGTTATGTCATCCACGTGCTTCCTCTTTTGCCTCCGTTTGGCAGGAGGAGGTGGTGGTGGAAATAGTTCCACAGGCTCCTCAGGCTCCGCAGGCTCCCCAGGCTCCTGGCTGCAACCTGGCTCCTCCTCAGTGACACTTCCCTGTTGATGAAATGAACAATTGATTAGAATGTTATAGTGTATATAAAAATGCATGTTTGTTATATTATTGTGAACAAATAGCAGACTTTACATACAGTGGCGTATCTAGGGTCTCCAGTGCCCTTGTTGAGGAGCTGTATTTGGCAACAACCCCCCCCCCCCAAGATCAATGTAAAACTGTAACCCACCCCCCCAAAAAAAAATTAAAGGGCATTAAAAGTTTCTAATTTGCCCCTTGTTTGCCCAGTGTAGAGCTCTCTAGTGGGCAATCATTGTCTCAGGTGTGAAAAAGAAAGAGAGGGTTGAGAGATAGAGAGAGGGAGAGAAAGAGGGGGTGTGAGAGAGAGAGGAGGGGGTTGCAGAGAGAGAGGGGCCTGAACTTGCAGAGGGCTTGATGTAGGGCATTGAGGGTGAAGCAGTGCAGGGAAACAGGAATAAGGAAGCCACCTGCCTTGCTGACCCAGAGTGAGAGACCAGAGACATGGAAGCAAGGATGGATGTATCATTTGCAGGAGCTGTTAGTTTTGTATTAAAAAAGGTTGAGCCAGAGGAATGCTGAGGCTACAGCAGTGTTTGTTAGGACCAGAGGTGTGCTGGGGATGCAGCAGTGTTTGTAAGACCAGAGGTGTGCTGGGGATGCAGCAGTGTTTGTAAGACCAGAGGTGTGCTGGGGATGCAGCAGTGTTTGTAAGACCAGAGGTGTGCTGGGGATGCAGTGAGAGGCAGTCTCAGTCTCCTGGTCTTTTGGCTCAGCTGCTCTCAATGTTTTACACCTGCATGAAGCAGCTCTCAATGTTTTACACCTGCATGAAGCAGCTCTCAATGTTTTACACCTGCATGAAGCAGCTCTCAATGTTTTACACCTGCATGAATCCGCCTGCAAACTGGGGGTTCTGGGGTGTGCAGGCTGAGTGGATTGTTAAAATAAACAATAAAACAATGCCAATGTTTTTGTGACCCACCCCCCTTGGCCTGCGCCCCTGGCGGTTGCCTGTCATGCCAACCCCTTGCTATGCCCGTTTACATAAAGGGTCAATTATGGTTTAGCTTATAATTTTGTTACACGATTACATTTTAGCAGACAATATATTGTGAAATGCCATACCTGAGTAAAACTCTCCTCCAGGAAATCCTCATCCTGGCTTGGATCAACCGACACTGAGCCCTCTGCCGAAGTAGAAGGCAGTGTTGAAATTGACGGCCTTGATTCCATGGTGTCTGCCAGGAATCGCATGTTATCATAGTACCACAGCCGTGGTACATATACATTCCGTGCACCTGCTCCAGACTGGGTGGACTCCTCTATTTTTTTTAACTCCCGCCTGTAGGCAGTGCGAATACTGTTTATTTTTTTGCGGATATAATTAAAATTTGCCCCAGGACAGACGGGCTTGTAGAAGGCCACCAAATGTTCCATGGCCTGTTTTCTGAGTTTTCTATTTTTATAATCTGCGGACTTGACTTGCCACAAACACGGCAGTTGCCTGAATTCATCAATGAAGCTGATGAGGAAATTATGGCTGGTGAAATTGTCCACCATATTGCAGGACAGTATATGCCTGCAAGACACAAAACAACACAAAACATATTAAAATAGCATGTATTTTGGCACATAATAAAGATATTCCTAATAAAAGCTGTATAGGGCCCAAAACACACACTTTCTATTAAAAGAGTCGTACCTTTGTTTGTGGGGAAAAGTCGTGATTCGCCGCTCGATCGTGCTCCAACTCTCGATATGTCCGCTAGCGAATCGTCGGCCGAACGATCTGGCATCCTTTAAATACAGCGCAGGCGTCAACTCCTCCTCCAGTGGCGGGCTTGTTCAGGGGTGTGTACGTGCCGAAGATCAGGACTACATGCGACACTCACACCTGAAGCAGTGGAAAAATCTTGTAATCAAGAATAATGTCAACAATCTGGGAGCTCAATTAGTGTGGGCCGAAGTGATTGGGCCACCCGAAAATCAAGGGCTACACCCATGTCAAAGCCAGAAATGGTGGAGATGGTCTCCATTTTAGAAAAAATGGATTATGATGGCAAGTTGGCAAATTACGATCGGCCCAATGCCAGGAAAGATGGCATCATGGACAAGGTGGTGGCCTGTTTGGTAAAAAAATTCGGTGTGGAGCGATCGAAAGATCAGATTCGGAAACGGTGGTCTGACCTGAAACACCGTGAGCAGGATCAGCTTTCCCAAATCCATCGGATTTTGAAAAAAAGTAAGTTTTATTTTTTATTTATTTTTTTAATCATGCAATATGTTTTTTATAATTTGTTGTATGTTGTATTAACATGTCTAGATTATAATGTCTATGTAAAAAGTTAGATTACTCATTTTAGTTGTCATGTAGTGATTAGATCGATCTATTGATGATGTTTTAGTATATGACATTAAAAGTCAGGAAGCCATAGTTAAAAATATATGTATTGTGTTGCAACGAACGTTCTTTCCTGCACGAATCTTCTCAGCAAACATTCCTATTAATCACAGATTATTATTCAAACCTTTAAATAGGAGAAAAACGTAAACTCCGTGCCAAACAATGGGAAAGGAGGAGGAGAGGTTTGGCAGCTCCATCTGCAGTTGTGGAAGAAGAGGAGGACATGGGCTCAGATGGTGGCACAGATTCCACTAAAGGTAATTGGTTCCTATGCACTGTCAAACATTAATGTACCATATTTTTCGTAGATAACCATGTACATGTCTTCATATTTGTTACTAAAAGAGCTATCAAGCAGGGCACCATGTCCTAACAAATGTACCTCTTGTGACTTTTATGATATGGCCAATGTTTTGTATTATGTAGATGAAGACATTATGCCTGAGGTGATTCTGGTGGAGCCAACAAGTGACCAGACACCAGAGCAACAAGAAGGTTGGTAGTCACAGATTTTTGTGTAGTGGGATCATAGAAATATGTGTATTTGCAATGATTGTTTAACCTTATATTCTTGTATTCCCTTACAAATTTACATTGCAGATGTTGCATCATGCCAGGATGTGGCATCCCCAGCCATGTCAGAACCCCGATCTCCTGGCAACTTGGCAAGCAGCATGGAAGCCACTTCCGAAACTGTGGAGGAACCAGGACCAAGTGTCCAAGAGCCAATTGTGTGCCCACGTAGGTTTTTTCAGAATGATTTTTATCAGTGTTATTTTTAGCCTCCAATTTACAACACTAGTTCCCTATGGGAGCCTCTTTATTTGAATGGAAGTCGCACCGTAAGTCGGATCAGGATGCTCTGACTTGCGGGGCCACTTGCGTTGTGAAGATTTTTGAGGGGGAACTACACCAAAAAATTGAAGAACCCACCGTGGGTGTCCACCCCAAGTTTACAACCAGGCCTTTTGTGTGTGTTATTGAGTTTGAGGGTATGCCCACAACAAAAAGACAGCGTGGGTTACCCCCAAAACCCCTACCAGACCCTTATCCAAGCATGCAGCTTGTCAGGCCAGGAAAGAGAACGAGCAAGCGGACCAAACACCCCCTGGACCACAGCAGGACACATGCCCTCAACATGGGGGGGTTTTGTTGCTTTGGGCCAGGGGGCCTCTGCACCGCACACACAAAAGCACCTTGCTCCCATGTAGAGGAGGACAAGGGCCTCATCCCCACAACCCTGTCTGGTGGTTTTGGGGGGTCATGCGGCCAGGGGGTTCCTAGGACTTTGGAAGCAACCTTTAACAAAGGGTGGCCCCCAGATCCCAGACCCCAATCCCTATGTGAATGGGTATGGGGTACATAGTACCCCTACACATTAACCACATAAATGGAAGTGTATGTGAATAACGACAGGAGACGTTTATGAAATGTTCTTAAATATCTTCATCCGGTCTTCTCCACTCTGCTCTTTGGATCTTCTCCTCTCCACTCTTCTGCTGTCCAATCTTCTGCTCTTATGTTGTCTGCTCTTTTGCCCTAGGCTCTTCTTCTTCCTCCTGTCCTCCTCCGATGCTGTTGCCGTGCATTCTGCCCGTCTCTGGTCTCTGCATCTTAATATATATACATTACGACCATGCCCTCACAATGACGTCATCATGCGTTCACACCCCTAATAAATCTATAGTAAGCTCAGGAGACCGGCAGAATCATCAGCAACAGCATCGGAGGAGGACAGGAGGAAGAAGAAGAGCCTAGGGCAAAAGAGCATAAGAACAGGGTAGGTATTAACTCGAGAGGAATTTAAGATTACCTGGACACCAAATGTTTCTCTATTATTATGACCTCATGTAGGTGATTCACATTGACTCATTTTTTTTTTTTTTTTTACAGACCATGTTTTACATAGTTGCACATTAGCCAAATTGACCCGTGAGGCTCTCCAATGCTGCGCAGACCTGGAACAAATAAAGGAGACTGCAACGGCATTACAAATCAAAATGCGCAATTTTGTGGACATGATTGGCAAATTTTAAGCCACAATTTTACTACGTTTTTAATGTTTGTATTGGGATGTTCCTGATGTTACAAATTTTTTATAATGTTTTATGGCATTTTAATTACACTCAGATGTTAAAGAGTGTACCCAAGTTTGGGAAAAGCACTTTACAACACCCTAACCCTAACCCTAACCCTGTGAATGTTTGATACTAAAACATTTTTACATTCAACAATGTGTGTTCAATTCTTTATTAGACTTTCGTTGGGGGGTCGAGGTCTAAAGCTGTGTAAAGAAGCACTCAATGTATGATGGCTGTCCTATTCACATATTTACATGTTAATGAAAGCATTTTGGACACTGCCATATGCGAGTTGCTGGAGGTGTCAATGAAATGTTAAAGATACCCCCAGTTTTAACGCATATCACAGTGCGATCTGACATTTCACACAGGATCGGATCACACAAGTTTGAACGACTGTGCGATCCTATCCTGATGCGGCTGAATAAATGCATCATGTGCGACTTTTGTGCGAGTGCAGTGCGAATTGAGCCATACAAACTGTATAGCTGATTTTCGCATGAACATCTGATCGCATGTAATAAAGGAGCAGTGCGCTACGATATTACATGCCATCAGATGTGCAGTGTGAATTGAGACATACACTTTGTATGGCTACATTCGCACTGAACACGCATACAAGTCGCACATGACCCTTTATTTCTGATGTATCTGGATTGGATCGCACAGTGCTTAACACTTGTGGAATACAATCCTGTGCAAAAAGTAAGTGTCGGGTCACCCTTATGCAATGCTGGAAGGCTGCAAAGTCGCAGACTTCCCGCATCGCATAAGTGTGACTCAACACTCAAGGTACTAGCAGTCCTAGGATTCAATATGGCATTGATATTGCCAGTAGCAATCAGTGTAGGGAGATCAGTGTAATCTATAGTGTATTGCTTGTTCGTTGCTCTAGTTCACTTTCCATTACCTATATATATAACACTTTGAGATGAACAATGATCAAGTTTCACATAACACTGACATATCCTAACATTGGTGGGCAGTGAGAAGGATGTCATAAATGAACACAACATAACAGGTGTAGGTACTTTGTTAATACCCTAATGTATTTTATGAAATATATAGTATGGGCAACTTCTGGACAATGAACACCAATGTAAGGTGACATTAGATGAACCTTGGGTGTGACCTAGTTCTCAATGTGACAGGGTTTGTGGAAATTTTGTGAGGTGCAGAAGGCCCTTGTATTTACACCACTGGCTAAAAAATAACACATGGCCATCATCACTTTGGATCAGCTGGTGAGAGACTACAGTCAAGAAACACACTGATGAATGTATTAACCCTTCCAAAGTCACACATATATAACACATGATTAACCCAAATAATTGTGTTTGGCATATGTGCCCAAATGATTATAATCCACAATACAGAATCATTGCAATTTTTGTTTAATGTGTTGAAAAATAATATATCTCTGACATTTATCTTGTGTGTCCAATCTTTAACAAGATTAATGGGTGTGTGACAGTGATTGCTGCCAGGACACAGCTCCTCTCCCCACGAAATAGTCCAGATATTCCTGGCGGATCTGACGGGCCGTGTGTGATGCCAATGCTGACCGTCCAACTTCCATTGACGGCATGGACTCCACTTGGTTAGAAGGTTGGGCCTCTCCACTTGTACCTGGCATAGCAGGGTCAGTATCCAGTTGCTGCAATACATAATTTTGTGCATTCCTGCGTAGGAAGTTGTGCAAAATGCAGCAACACAAGACCACATTATCCACTTTGTACAGTGCCAGGTTTATGGACGTCAGGAATATCCGGAACCGGTTGGCCATTATCCCGAAGGCATTCTCCACAACTCTGCGAGCTCTGGACAACCGGTAGTTGTAAATCCTTTGGTCTGGGGTGAGGTTCCTCTGAGGGTAGGGCTTCATGAGATGCTCCCCAAGCGCAAAAGCTTTATCTGCGATAAACACAAAGCTCATACCCTCAACAGTTTGCTCCCTGGATGGCAGGTTCAGAGTGCCGTTCTTTAGACGACGAGCGAACTCCGTCTGATCAATAACTCCCCCATCCGAATTGCGGCCATTTTTGCCAATATCCAAAAAAATAAACTCATAGTTTGCATTAACTATGGCTAGCATGACTATACTAAAAAAACCTTTATAATTATAAAAAAATGTGCCGGAATTCGGAGGGGGGACAATGCGGACGTGCTTCCCATCAATAGCACCCCCACAATTGGGAAAATTCCACTTCTCCAGAAATTGATCAGAAATCTCCAGCCATTGCTCTGCGTTTGAAGGAAACTGTGGGGAAAAAATAAAAAAAATAAAATTAGTGCTTGAGCACATCACATTATTAATTACACACACAGTTGTCTGTTAAATGCTTATGCAACTTGCTAAAAAAATATACAACAGGAAGGCAAAGGTTTGGATATGGGGATGTAACATCTACATACATTTATTTTCAACCTCCTATTGTTCTTATATTGTAAAGGGCCATACACACTAGAAGATTCTCTGAAGACTTTTTCGTGCAGATTTACCTTTTCTATGTAGTGCAAGGGCCTACCAGATTGCATAGGATTTGAAAGTGTTTGTTGAACCTCATATTATTTGGTTTTGGTAAATCGGAAGGATAAATTGTTCTGACAATCTTCTAGTGTGTATGGCCCATTATACTCACCAGCTAGAGCTGAGATTTACAAACTACGGCCATCCAGCTGTTGCAGAACTACACATCCCATGAGGCCTTGTAATTCTCTGACATTCACAGACATGACTAGGCATGATGGAAATTGAAGTTCGTGAACAACTGGTGGGCCATAGTTTGAAGACCTCTGAACTTGAGCTTTGGTATATGCTGACTTTGAGATTTAGCATGTGGGTGGGGGATGGGTAAGTAAAACTGGGCATTTATACATCAATAAGGGCTTGTGGTCAGTGAAGGTTTTAACATCATTACATAAACATACAGAATCATAGGTGGGAATGGATGGACTGATGTATTTTAGATAAATCATTAACTAGGTACTAAAACATTGGCCAAGGAATAATTGTTTGAGGGAAAGCAATAAAATTTGATAAATTCGACATACTGTTAACAGGCAATGCGTTTAGGGACACATAGGAGAGAATGGTGGGGTGGTTAGTGGGTAATTTTACAAATGGTTAAAGATAATCTACATCTTTACTACTATGTGCATGCGGACAGAGGGTAGTTTACAAATAATGGCCTGTGTCAATTGCTGTACATCCAAAAACATCATAATTCGGGTGAAACTAGTAATACATGTAATGTAATGTAAAAAATCAAACATACCTTGATATAGTCCTTCTGCAAGACCTTGATGATGGCAGAGCAGGTCTCAGGGATGATGACTCCAAGAGCTTGGGGGGAGATGCCTGTGGTGAACTTCAGATCCTGCAGGCTTCTCCCTGTTGCAAGATACCTCAACGTCGCAATTAACCTTTGCTCAGGAGTAATTGCAAGCCGCATACAAGTATCCTGCTTCAGAATATAGGGGGACACCAGGGCAAGAAGACGGTAAAAGATGGGATCCGTCATCCTCAAATAATTCCTGAAGTCATCAGGATTATTTTCCTGGAGCTCCCTCAGCAAGGACATATGAGAAAATTGATCACGGTTAAGCAACCAATTTTTCGTCCAGGAGGTCTGCTTCTTCTTCCTATTGCTCGTACGTCGTCTCAGAGCCAAAACTCCAACACTAACGACAGCAACGGACGAATTCACGGTCGCCATAATAAATTCTCGAACGATGTCTCGGAAAATAGCGAAATGTCGTCAACCAAACAAATGCTACCGAAATCAGCGCGAGATGCCCAGAAGGGTCACGGCCAAACACTCACTTCCTCTTTTGTAGCGGCGAACGTGCGTGGAACGTAGTGACGTCATTTTCTGTCGGAAGACAAATGTCCTGGGCAAGTTTAGAGCACTTTTCAACAGACAAACAACAAACACACCAGCCGCGAACATTTGTAGGACGTTCTGTCGGCCGACGATCGGTACGTGTGTACGGGGCTTAAGGCTCTGCATGGTTTTAGATTACCAGGTCCAGCAGAGCATCATTTCTAGTTGGGGCTTCTATGAACTGTAGCATAAACTTGTTTTGTAATAGGTTTATACATTTTTTACCCTTTAACTGTTCTTGCAGTGCTATTACTCCAGTAAATTTTTTGGGCATTAAAATCCCCCATTAGTATCACTGTCCCAGCCCTTGCAGCCCTTTCTATCTGTGCAAAGTGCTACTCCTTAATAACACTGGGTGGTCTATAAAAAAACTCCAATGATTACCTTTGTAGTACGCACACCCATGTGCAGTTCCACCCATGATGCTTCAGCCTCATCACACTCTCCATTAACTAGGTCCTCTTTCACACTCACTTTGAGATCATTTCTTACATAGAAACAGACACCACCACCTGTCTCTTTAAAAGAGAGCATAGTCAGGAATATTAATAGCCCAGTCATTTTAAAAAATGAAGCTAAGATTCATCAATACCAATTAAATCATAGTTCTCCTCATGCACCAAAGCTTCCAACTCACCTGTTTTGCTTGGTAGACTTCTGGCATTGATGAACAAATACTTTAATTCATTGTCACATTTTTCACACTTATTTTGCAAATGTTTTAATTTAATATGAATAATACCTTTTCCAGGGCCTTTCGTCCATCTTTCCCCTGGCTGACCCATTATAATCTAATTCTCCCTCCCCCCTTAATTTTAGTTTAAATATACCTAAATCCTTCCCATAAACCTCTCCCCCAGAACAGCAGACAACCTTTCATTTAGGTTCAAACCAGCTTTAGCATGTAGGTTGTACCCCAATGAAAAGTTAGCCCAGTGCTCTAGAAACCCAAATCCCTCCATCTTAAACCAGGTCTTTAGCCATGCATTCACTTACCTAATCTCCCTTTGTCTTTCCTGTGTTGAGCAAGGCAAAGGCAATATTTCAGAGAATGTCACCTTTTAGGTCCTTCCCGTCAACTTGCAACCTAGTTCTTTAAACGCTTGTAGTTTTACTGCTACAGAACGGCACCTGTGCGTGATCCCGTACTTCCGGCAGCTCACTTCTGCTGTGATTACATTACGGGCAGGTTCCAGGTACTTGATGTCCGCCGGCAACCGACCACTCCTCAGGCAGAGACACAGAACTGCAATTTGTGTATGTAAACAAGGCAGATCTCAGTTCAGACAGTGGGAAGGGATAGAGTTTGTGTCCCTGAAAAGCAGTGAACAAATTCCATTTCTTTCCCTAGTAAAAGCACCTCACACAGTTCACATAAAAACTGGTTAGGCATACAGCCAATGTCATTAGTACAGTGACAGTGCATATTTTTAGCACTGATCACTGTATTGATGTCATTGGTTCTCAAAAAGTGTTAAAAGCGTCAGTTAGTGTCAGAATGTCCCGCTATAAGTCACTGATTGCCACCATTACTAATAAAAAAATAAAGAAATAAGTAAAGATATCCCTTAGTTTTTAGACGCTATCTTTTAACCGCTTGCCGCCCGCCCGCCGTCATATGACGGCGGAGCGGAGCGACGCGACCATTATCCTGGGCCGCCGTGTCGGCGTGTCCCAGGGACATCCCCCCGTCACCGGCAGGGGGGAAACAGCCAATAGGCATGGCTGTTTTCCACGTTAACAGCTGTGTTCCAATGACACAGCCGATTACAATAGAGGACGGCAGAAAATGACCACGCATGCGCGATCGGGAGCTCGCAGCGCGGCCATGTCGGTGGCTATGTGTTCCCTAGGAACACAGCTAGTCACCGACAGTGTAAAACAGCCAATGACAGTGGCTGATTACCACGTGATGGGCTGTGAAGCCATTCACAGCCCATCACAAATGTAAACAAAGAGCAGTAACTCACTGTTACTAGCTCTTCTACCCTCACACCGTTTCCAGCGCGAGGAGAGCAGAGCCAGAAACAGTGAGTTACTGATCTGTGTACCTGTCAGTGTAAAATCAGAAAAAAAAAGTGTCATCAGCCTCCCCCAATTGCACCTGTCACCCAACAGTCACCTGTCACCATCACTGCCCAAAAACCGCTACCTATAAAGTGCACCTGTCACCAGAGACTGCCATCAGTATCGCCAGCGGTGCACCTGTCACCCATCGGTGACCAGCGCCCATCACCTGTCACCCCATCAATCACCATCACCTGTCACCCCATCAGTCATCGTCACCTGTCACCCCATCAGTGATTGCCACCTGTCACCACATCAATCAGCGTCACCTGTCACCCCATCAGTGATCATCATCTGTCACCCCATCAGTGACCGTCACCTGCCACCTATCCATCACCTGCCACCTATCCGTCACCTGCCACCTATCCGTCACCTGCCACCCATCAGTGATCATCCGCAGTCACCCGTCGCACAGCCAGAATGTCAAAAAGGATGTACAGCAGCGAGGAGGCGTTTGAGATCATCTCTATGTCTAATGAGGGCACCGGGGAGCTCTCATCAGTATCCGAGTCCAATTCCGAATCCGATTCGGAATTTGAAGTCGCTAATAGTAGCGGACCGGAGATGGACTCGGAGGAAGAATGGGTCCCTCCCAAAAGGGCATGGCGCTCTGGAAACCAGGCAGCCACAAGGGATACACCCCAGGATCCTAGGCCCAGTACCAGCACTGCCACCAGCAGTACACCCCAGGATCCTATGCCCAGTACCAGCACTGCCACCAGCGATACACCCCAGGAGCGAATGTCCAGGCCCAGCACCAGCGCTGCGGCATCACTCCCAATTTCAAATCCCCCTTCTACCAGCACTGGAGTGTCACATCCCCCAAGAGCCAGGGCCACTATCCACCTCCCAGATGCTCTTGCCAACCCAAGATGGCTGCCCTCCAACTCAGGATCAGCAAATATTCCCCCTTTTACCGCACAGCCAGGTGTGCAGATCAATACAGAAAATTTTTCGTTAATTGATTTTCTCCATTTATTTTTGCCCAGCAATATTCTGCAATACATCGTGGACCAAACAAATCTGTATGCCCAGCAGTTTATTGTTAACAACCCCCAATCTTCCTATTCCCGTCCGTTTGAGTGGAGAGAGTTAACCTTGGAGGAGTTCAAAATGTTTTTGGGCCTCACCATAAACATGGGGGGTTACAAAAAAAAAAAATGAAGGACATGCCTATTGGTCCACCCAACCCATACACAGTATGCCCATATATTCTGCCCAAATGTCCAGGTCCCGGTATGAAATTATCATGTGCTTCCTTCATTTCAGTGACAACAGCCAGTGCCCCCCCCCCCCAAAATCATCCAAATTATGACAAGCTATATAAAATTCGCCCCCTCATAAATTTTCTTTCCCAAAGTTTTGCAGAACTTTACGTCCCTGATCAAAACATATGTGTAGATGAGTCCCTGCTACACTTCACAGGCTAGGAATAAAGCAATACATTCCGAGCAAAAAGTCCAAATATGGGGTCAAATTCTATAAACTGTGCGACAGAGCTACGGGATATCTGTATGCGTTCCGCATATACGAAGGAAGAGATTCCCAGCTCAATCCCCCTGACTGCCCGGCCTACATGGGCACAAATGGAAAGATTGTATGGGACTTGGCGTACCCACTGCTGAGGAAAGGCTACCACCTTTACCTGGATAATTTTTATACCAGCGTGCCCCTCTTCAAACATCTGTACCTTGAAGGAACCTTGGCCTGTGGAACCACCAGGAAGAACAGGAAGGGCTTCCCACAGTCCTTAGTAAATAAAAGAATGAGGAAGGGGGAAATAGCAGCCTTGAGAAGCAATGAAGTGCTGGCCTTGAGATGGAAGGATAACCGAAATGTGTACATGATGTCCACCATTCATGACGACACCACAGTGGAGGTTCGAAGAAGAAGAGGTCCCATTCAAAAACCATCATGTGTGCAGGATTACAATCTTTACATGGAGGGGGGTGGATTTTAACGACCAAATGATTCAGCCCTACTTGGCCACAAGGAAGTCCCGATTCTGGTATAAGAAAGTTGCAATTTATTTATTTCAATTGGCCTTTTATAACGCTTATGTAATTTACACCAAATCCACTGAAAGCCCCATCTCCTTCCTAAAATTCATTGAAGAAACTGTCACGACCCTCATCTATCCACAAGGACTCCCCCAAGAAAACCTTCGCTCTGAGGTTGTTACCCGACCTAATGAGCGCCACTTTCCAGACTACGTTCCACCGTCTGAATCAGGCCGAAGACGGCAAAATAGATGCCGTGTATGCAGCAAAAGGGGGTTTCGTAAGGATACCAGCTTCTATTGTCGGTACTGTCCCTCCCAACCTGGCCTGTGCGTTGGAGAATGCTTCACGTGTTACCATACATTGGTAAATTACTAGCCCAATTCCCTGTTTTTTTATCTGTGCTGACCAATTTTCCTCATATCACCATGCCACTGCCTTCCACATAAACTGACCCTGGCCTGTTTTTCCACTATGCCTCTGCCTACTGTTTGGACTGCTTTCACGTGAACTGACCCTGGCTTGTTTTACCGATTACGCGACTTCCTACTGTTTGGATTGCTTCCCTGTGAACTGACCCTGGCCTGTTTTTCAACTACTCTTCTGCCTGCCGCTTGGATTGCTTGCACGTGAACTGACCCTGGCTTGTTTTACCGACTATTCTTCTGCCTACCGCTTGAACTGATCTGTCGCCCCCTGCTACTGTAATACACAGGGGTCTCACATATGTGAGGGGCTCCAGAGTTGTTTTTCCGGATGGAGAAAACTAATTTTTTGGTTCTCTCTGGGTTTCGTAAATTCCGGATTAGGGTCTGGAGTCCGGAGGCTTCAAAGAGATTTGGGTGGGAGAAGCCTCTATCCCTGTCCCCAGGTCTTACCTAGCCGAGGCCCTCAGCTAACTTACTACCATCATGCCTCTGCCTGCTGCATGATATTAGCTGGAGAGTGGTACAATGATTGTCTGCAGTGTACCGAGACCAATATTATGGCTGTGCTGACCATGTCTCTGCCTGGAAAATTACTTTGGAAAAATGCTGCGGCTGTGCTGACAATATCCCAGTATTGACTATATTCCTGCCCGCTGCCTGGAAAATTGCTATTGAAGTCCCTAAGCATATCCCTGCCTGCTGCCTGGACTAACTTTTTTTTACACTTTCCTTTATAGAATGTATTTTGTAGTGTAATTCTTGGTATGTACATGCTATGTGTAAAAAATATGAGGGGCCTTCAAAAATGATAGGTTGTCATTTATACATCGGCCATTAAAGCTAAATACTGGGGTTATGGCAGCAGATAACTGCCATAACCCTGGTATTTTTTTAAACGGCGGGCGGTCGGCTTTCAGATAAGGGTGGTCTCAGTGGCGGATCCACCGCGGAATCCGCCGCAGCGGTGCAGGGGAAGAGGTGCCCCCCCCCCCTCCCGCTGCGTCCTAGACGTTTTCCCAGCTTACCGGACCTGCCGGCAGCGGGGAAAATTATCCGGTCCCGGATCCTCAGAGACAGGAAGTCGAGTGAGGGCAAGATGCCCCTCACTCGACTCTATGGTCTTGGAGGACCGGAGCTACGTCAAAAGTCGTTGCCTAGCAACCAGTTTAAAGGGCCATTTTTTTTTTTCACTTTTTTTTTTTTCAAAAGTTTTTTTTTCTTTTTTAGTGTAGTTGTGAGGTCGGAGGTCTTTTTGACCCCAGATCTCACAATAAAGAGGACCTGTCATGCCTATTTCTATTACGAGGGATGTTTACATTTCTTGTAATAGGAATAAAAATGATCAAAACATTTTTTTTAAAAAAAACGTGTAAAAATAAAAAATTATTAAATAAAATAAATAGGAAAAAAAAAATTAAAGCGCCCTGTCCCTGTTAGCTCGCGCGCAGAAGCGAACGCATACGCAAGTCCCGCCCACATATGTAAACGGTGTTCAAACCACACATGTGAGGTATCGCCGCGATCATTAGAGCGAGAGCAATAATTTGAGCCCTCCTCTGTAACTTTAAGCTGGTAACCTATAGAATTTTTTAAAATGTTGCCTATGGGGATTTTTAAGTACCAATGTTTGGCGCCATTCCGCGAGCGTGTGCAATTTTGAAGCATGACATGTTGGGTATCTAATTACTCGGCGTAACATTATCTTTCACATTATGGAAAAAAAATGGGCTAAATTTACTGGTTTCTTATTTTTTTATTCAATAAAGTGAATTTTTTTCAAAAAAATTGCATTTGGAAGACTGCTGCGCAAATATGGTGTGATAAAAAATATTGCATTGATCTCCATTTTATTCTCTAGGGTCTCTGCTAAAAAAAATATATAATGTTTGGGGGTTCTAAGTAGTTTTCTAGCAAAAAAATGATTTTAGGTTATAAACACCAAGTGTCAAAAATAGGCCCAGTCTTAAAGTGGATAAATGGACAACTTTGTGTAAAGAGCTACTTGGATGTTAGGCCTCTGTATGTGGCTAGGCTGTGTAAAAGTATTACACATGTGGTATCGCCATACTCAGGAGGAATAGCAGAATGTATTTTGGGGTGCAATTTTTGCTATGTACATGCTATGTGTTATAAATATTGCATAAATTGACAACTTTGTGTAAAAAAAAAATGCATTTTCATTTTCTTTCCACAGTTTCCGAAAGCTTGTGGAAAAAAATGACAGGTTCAAAAGACTCATTATGCCTCACAAATTATATGTTGGGGTGTTTTCTTTCCAAAATGGGGTCATTTTATGGGAGTTTCCATTGTCCTGGTGCTCCAGGGCCTTCAAAAGTGCGATAGGTTGTCAGGAAATTATATGTATAATTTCTGCTTCTAGAATGCCGGACGGGGCTACTTGAATGTTGGGCCTCTGTATGTGGCCAGGCTGTGAAAAAGTCTCACACATGTGGTATCAGCATACTCAGGAGGAGTAGCAAAATGTATTTTGGGGTGCAATTTTTGCTATGTACATGCTATGTGTTAGAAATATTGCATAAATTGACAACATTGTGTAAAAAAAATGCATTTTCATTTTCTTTCCACAGTTTCCAAAAGCTTGTGGGAAAAAATGACACGTTCAAAAGACTCATTATGCCTCACAAATTATACGTTGGAGTGTTTGCTTTCCAAAATGGGGTCATTTTATGGGAGTTTCCATTGTCCTGGTGCTCCAGGGCCTTCAAAAGTGCGATAGGTTGTCAGGAAATTATATGTATAATTTCTGCTTCTAGAATGCCGGACGGGGCTACTTGAATGTTGGGCCTCTGTATGTGGCCAGGCTGTGAAAAAGTCTCACACATGTGGTATCAGCATACTCAGGAGGAGTAGCAAAATGTATTTTGGGGTGCAATTTTTGCTATGTACATGCTATGTGTTAGAAATATTGCATAAATTGACAACATTGTGTAAAAAAAATGCATTTTCATTTTCTTTCCACAGTTTCCAAAAGCTTGTGGGAAAAAATGACACGTTCAAAAGACTCATTATGCCTCACAAATTATACGTTGGAGTGTTTGCTTTCCAAAATGGGGTCTTTTTATGGGAGTTTCCATTGTCCTGGTGCTCCAGGGCCTTCAAAAGTGCGATAGGTTGTCAGGAAATTATATGTGTAATTTCTGCTTCTAGAATGCCGGACGGGGCTACTTGAATGTTGGGCCTCTGTATGTGGCCAGGCTGTGAAAAAGTCTCACACATGTGGTATCAGCATACTCAGGAGAAGTAGCAGAATGTATTTTGGGGTGCAATTTTTGCTATGTACATGCTATGTGTTAGAAATATTGCATAAATTGACAACTTTGTGTAAAAAAAAAAAGCATTTTCATTTTCTTTCCACATTTTCCAAAAACTTGTGGAAAAAAATGACATGTTCAAAATACTCATTATGCCTCACAAATTATATGTTGGGGTGTTTGCTTTCCAAAATGGGGTCATTTTATGGGGGTTTCCATTGTCCTGGTGCTCCAGGGCCTTCAAAAGTGCAATAGGTTGTCAGGAAATTATATGTGTAATTTATGCTCCTAGAATGCCGGACGCTGCTACTTGGATGTTAGGCCTCTGTATATGGCTAGGCTGTGAAAAAGTCTCACACATGTGGTATCGACATACTCAGGAGGAGTAGTAGAATGTGTTTTGGGGTGTAGTTGCAAGTATACATGTGCTGTGTGAGAGAAATATCCTGTTAATACGGCAATTTGTAAAAAAAAAAAAAAAAAAAAAAAATTTCATTTTGCAAAGCATTGTGGGAAAAAATTACAACTTCAAAAAACTCACCATGCCCCTTATTAAATACCTTGGAATGTCTACTTTCTTACTTTGGGGGGTATTTGATCTTTCCTGACTTTTTAGTGTCTCAAGAAATGAGATAGGCCTTCAGTACATCAGGTGTGATCAAGTGTGATCAATTTTCAATGATTCGCACCATAGCTTGTGGACTCTATAACTTTCACAAAGACCAAATAATATACACTGACTTGGGTTATTTTTACCAAAGATAAGTAGCAGTATAAATTTTGGCCAAAATCTGTGAAGAAAAATGACTAATTTGCAAAATTTTATGACAGAAACAAAGAAAAATGTGTTTTTTCACGATATTTTATAGTCTTTTTTTATTTATAGCACAAAAAATAAAAAACCCAGTATTGATCAAATACCATCAAAAGGAAGCTCTATTTGTGTGAAAAAAAGGACACAATTTTTGTATGGGTACAGTGTTGCATGACTGAGTAATTCTCAGTCAAAGTGTGAGAGCGCTGAAAGCTGAAAATCAGTCTGGGCAGGAAGGGGGTGAAAATGCACTGTAGGCAAGTGGTTAAAGTAACGCAGTGCCGCATCGCAAAAAATGGCCTGGTCATGAAGGGGGGGGGGTAAATTTTCCGTAGGTCAAGTGACATGTATTCTGTCATTGGTTTAACCATGGACAAAGCTTTACTTACAGCTTTCAGAGTTTATAAAAGACCCACCAATCCATACTGTATATTTCTAAAAGCACAGGACCAATAGGATAAAAAAATGTTGTACTCCTTTGTTTCTTCATGGGGTCGATAAACATAAAAAACATGTTTACTAACCCCCTGTTCACCATACTAAATATCTGATCCTCCCAGCTGTGCACCCATACCTCCTGACAAGTGTTGCAAGCTGAGGGAGAGGCCAGGGAGAGTGCCAGGGGATTGAGATCACAAACAGGCATGGGGAAATTGCAAGGGTAAGGATGGCACACTGAGATGGGGAGAAGTAGTGGGGATTGGAGAAGATTTAGAAGGAATCAGACTGCGGGCACAGTGAGAGGGATGGTCACATACAGGGCACTGGGCAGGGCAGCTGAGTCCCAGTAATGGCAAGTGGGTGAAGGTCCAAAAGAGGCATGGTTATACATGACACACATACTGTATGTCTCACAGGCATTGTATCTACAAAATATGCTGTATTTACTATGCCACAAGTGAGATTCTAACAGACACAAACAACAGCACAATAAGTTTTATCATTGTCATTATGTGTTTTTTAGTATACCTTACAAAATAGGTTTATAATATAGTCAATGACTACTTAGAAACAAGAAAGTTTAGAGACAAAACACACTTTGATCACTGGCAGTCAGTGGCAGGCTGTAAAAATAACTTCCTCTCCAGCATTAATGGTCAGCAGGTGGCTGTAAAGATAACAGAAACTCCATTTTTTTATGGTGTGGGGAATGTGTTTTGCATGTTAACCTGGTAAGCTTGCCAGACACTATGCAATCTGATTGTACAATCTCAGTACAATTTGCTTCAGATTTACAAAACTATGTAATGGTAGGATCCACATGAACAATCGATTCAATTTGTATCAAACCAGGCAGACCCTTGAACTACATAGTTGATGGTTTCTGTATTATCAGATTGTACAGTATATGGCCACCTTTACTGTAAAAGTACTGTTATGCCATATTTTTTTTTACAAAAGAACAACATCAAAAATCAGGACTTTAAAGAGTACCAAGATTAACAACTCTTATTACCAATAAGAATATTTATTAATAATTTATTAACCACTTGCCAACCGCTGCAAGTACATATACTGCGGCGGTCAGCCCCGGCCAGGCAAAGTGACGTACCGGTACGTCACTAGCCTGTCACTGGCTTGTGAGCCAATTGCAGGCGAGCGCGCGCCCGCTGAGGCACGCGCCCGCCCCGGGTCGATCCCTAACAAGTCAGTGCTTGTGACTGGCGGGCCCGATGTCCGCCGGTCACTCGCGATCGTTCGCCGGGAAGGGAGAAAGGAAGGCGGCTAATGTAAACAAGCCGCCTGTCATTCTCCCCTGTGTAAAAATGGAGATCAGATGGTTCTACTATGTAGGACCGTTGATCTCTGTTTTTACAGTAGTAGCCATCTCCATTCACTGTTAGAAACACGCCCCTAGGACACACTTAACCCCTCCCTCTCCAATACAGTTAACCCCTTCCTTGCCAGTGTCATTTTTGCAGTAACAGTGCATATGTATAGCACTGATTACTGCAGTAATGTCACTGGTAACCCCAAAAGTGTCAAAAATGTCAGTCAAGGGTCCGATCTGTCCGCCACAATGTCACAGTCCCGCAAAAAAAGTCGCAGATCGCCACCATTACTCGTTAAAAAAAAAAAAAAACACCAAAAATGACAAAAATCTTTCCCTTTGTTAGTAAACGCGATAACTTATGCCCAAACCAATCAAAATACGCTTTTTGCAATTTTTTTTTACCAAACATATGTAGCATAAAACAAATTGGCTGAAAATGTTAAAAAATTTTGATTTTTACATTTTTTTGGGGGAATTTCATATAAAAAAATGTGAAAAATATTGTTATTTTTGCAAAATTTACGCTCTTTTTTTTGTTTATAGCGCATGATCAAAAAATTGCACAGGTGATCAAATACCACCAAAAGAAAGCTCTGTTTGTGGGAAAAAAAGGACGTCAAATTTGTTTAGGTACAGCGTCGCACGACCGCGCAATTGTCTGTTAAAATCACGCAGTAAAAAAATCGCAAAAAAAACCCTGGTCAGGAAGGGGGTAAAATCTTCCGGGGCTTAAGTGGTTAATAATTGCATAAATAACATATACTGTGCCAAAACCTACTGTATCACTGTATATCATTATATTATATCTCCCTTATTGCTTGCACCATTAATAATTGACCTACCTCCATCAATGCAAAAATCAAAGGTTCCCTCAATACCTCCAAGGCAAGTGTCAAGCTTGCGCACCAGCCAAAACATTCAATTTCTTAGTCCTCAACAACAGAAGGCAGAGGGCTGTACATCCTCTTCCTCTTAAATACCCCAGAAGGCCATGAGCCACAATTTTGATTAATAATTTTGATTGTTTTGTTTTTTTTCACTGAGTTCAGGGTTTTTATTGGTAAACAGTAGAAACAATAGAATTCAATAATGCTAACGTGCCCTATTGTGTCTTGTTAATTTTACTAATAGATCCACTTTAACTCCAATAATAAACTAGCAACTAGAATATACATACTAGTAATATAATCGTGAAACCAAGCTAACTAAGAAAAAAAATATGGAATTTCTGAAACAAAATGAACATCCTCTTGTGGGCATTTTATTGCTGGAAATGATGATTCAGTATAATGAGGCATAGTATGCTTTTATTTCATTTAGAACTTTAAAATTAATCTTTCTACATACACTGAAACATAGTTATGACATCATTTATATCAATTGTCTGACAGTAAAATTCCCCAGAGACAGGAAGTCCGGTTAGTAGTTTGAGTAATTATAGCTAATAATTTTTATGTATACAAACCAGAAATGTATAGACTGTTGTTTAAGGTTGATTAGACATTGCCTGGATGTTTGGTATATATAATTGTGAAATATATTTTGCACACATTACAAAATTCTGTTTAGATTTACCACATAGTTTTGTTTAATTCCAGATAGATGTAACATGTTTATTGGGATGCTTTTACCTAGACTTTTTGGCTCTTTATTTGTAAAAAAAATTGATAAATTACACTACATGCCTTTGTGTTGTTTGCTGAACATTATATAACTGGTAATAAGAAACAAATGTGGACATCTTGATGTGTTTGCACATGTATCTAAATATCTTAATGCATGCCCATACATATCTTGACTACCCTGAGTGTTAACCAAAACTTGCTATTGGCAATCTGATGGATGACCTCACTGACCAAAAGTTAGATGTACAAGCGGACATTCCAGTACACAAACTCAGGCTGGCCTGACAGAGGACCACAAGATCCTCTGGTGAACCTCCAGATCAAGCATCAGATTTTCTACCTTCACAGTAGAGTTATCACCAGTGGCTTTGTTGGCCTCATGAAAGGTTACATAATGTGATGCCTTGATTAGATTTAAGCTGCTAATGGGGGATAAGAAACCGATGGATGCTTTTGCACAAGAAGGCAAGGGAATTGAGCTACGATTTCAAACAGAACTAAACTCAAATAATAACAAAAATGAATATAAAGAGGCGATGTTTTATAGAAAAAGAATCTCTGTATGTCTCTTCTGCCATAAAACTTATTCTCCTCGCTATCACTTTTTTTGCTAAATTATACACTGACTGCAGAGCATGTGCATATAGGCTTGGGTGGTTGCCTTTAAGCTATATGTGTGGTTACAGGGCAGTATAATTTACCCGTAGCTTCAGTGACAGCATATATGTTGGCCACCCTAATCTTATCTCATTACAGATAAAAAAAAAACTTTTCTTTCAGGAATTTTTTCAGCGGCACATGGTTTATAAGAAAGCTCTAATAGACCTGTTCTTACCAGCAGTGGAAAATTAGCCAATGGTTCACTGAGGATGTCCCTCTTCTCCATGATGCACAACTGTCCCACTGCTGGCCAATTTTTATCAAATTTTAATGAAGAATAAATAGACCACAGACAATACAGCACTGTAAAAATGTGCAATCTCCAGGACAGTTTGTAAGAGAGAAATTCAGAAAAGCACCATAAAACTTGTAAAGCTGCAGGTTAAAGTGTTTACAAAGTAAATTTTTAAAAATTAAAATAATAAAAATATTTTACTTACCTGTTCTGTGTAATGGTATTGCACAGATCAGCCCCAAATTTCCTCTTCTGGGGTGGTCACAGATGATAAAGCAGTGCAATATGGGTCAGCAGAATTGACATTGAGGGTTCAAGGATATTTTTAACATTGACATTGAGGGTTCAAGGATACCTTGTGTTTCAAACTTTGCACACAGAATTATTGATATCCTATGACTTCTGTATCCACATGCTTAGTTGAGTAATGCTCAGTTTATTAACACAGTAATAAAACCGAGATTATATAAAGAACATATAAAACATATATACTGATCAAGGGAGAAAACAAAAAAGAAGAGAGAACTTATACACCATTCGACACCAGAGAGAAGAGGACTTGGGGACCGATCAAGAGTACTAGTCAACACTATTTTATTGTTACCGGACTGTATATCCCTTAGAGGGTATTGTTGAGTCCAGCCTTTAAATTACAATCAAATTTATATACTGTATCTAGGTTATATGCCATAAGCCTCTTATAGTGGGCAGAGGTTTGTACTCTTTCAATAACTTCTGATACGTCGGGTGCTATATTTGTTTTCCAATATCATGCGATGGTCATATTTGCAGCCGTTAGGATTTGAGTAATTAATGCCTGAAATGTTTTAGATATTTTTCCCAGAGTGAGATTTAGGAGTGCCAGAGCGGGATTAGGGGAAATTAAGAAGCATGTGGTTCTGGAGATTAACCACTTGCCGACCGCCGCATGACTATTTACTGCGGCAGTCAGCCCCGCACAGGCAAAGTGACGTACTACGTCGCTAGCTCCCGCCGCTCTGGGGCGCGCTCCCGCGCCCCCCCCTCCGCTGCTGATGACCTGATTTTTGGCCTGGACCTGTTGATCGGTCCTGCCCAATCAGATTCTATGCTGAGCCTGTGTAATGTAAACACAGGCTCAGAAAAGACGTGCTCTCCCCTCCAATGATCCTTTTTGGATTAATCTAGAGGAGAGAGCACATCTAACTGTGAGTGCTGCACCAAGCACACCCACATACACTTAGATAGGCACACTTAACCCCCGATCGCCCCCCCCCCCAGTTAACCCCTACACCCCCTGTCACAACACACACTGTATACAGTATATAGCATTTTCCTATACACCGTTTAAGTGTGATTTGTGACCAGGTGTAGCGCTTGCGGCCCTCCCTTTTACACTTAAAATACCCGTCACCCCCCAATAAGGATTTAACCCCCTGATCCCCCCTGATCACCCCCAGTTAACCCCTCCCCCCTGTCACATTGCACACTAATACAAACGTAATATACTGTTTTTCTGTATTTTGTATTAGTGCGATTGTGACTTGAGTTAGCGCTAGCGACTTAGTTTCTGTCCCAAGGAGGTTTAGGGTCCCCGCCACCCCCCAATAAATATTTAACCCCCTGATCACCCCTACACCCCCTGTCACAACACACACTGTATACAGTATATAGCATTTTCTATATACCTGTATAAGTGTGACTTGTGACCAGGTTTAGCGCTTGCGGTCGTTCCTTTTATCCTTATGATACCCGCCACCCCCTCCCAATAAAGATTTAACCCCCTGATCCCCCCCTGATCACATCCAGTTAACCCCTTCCCCCCTGTCACATTGCACACTAATACACATGTAATATACTGTTTTACTGTATTTTGTATTAGTGTGATTGTGACTTGAGTTAGTGCTAGCGAGTTAGTTTCTGTCCCAAGGAGGTTTAGGGTTCCCGGCACCCCCCCCCAATAAAGATTTAACCCCCTGATCCCCCCCTGATCACCTCCAGTTAACCCCTTCATTGCCCTGTCACAGTGTCACTGTTTTTTTTCTGATCACTATTAGTGACACAGGTGACATTAGCTAGTGTTAGCGTGATTCTAAGATAGTGCAGATCCCCGGCGCAGAGTTAGAAATAACCCCTTGATTACCACACACACACACACACACACACACACACTTCCATTACTAGTATAGTGTTTGAACAGATCAATATCTGATCTGATCAGAACTATACCAGCGTCCCCATAGTTTAGGGTTCCCAAAAAACCCGATGTTTGCACGATCAGCACTGATTCCTGCCAGCACCTGCGTTTAACCCCTCCGGCCAGCCCACCCCACCCAGGCAAGTGTAGTAATCAATAGATTACTGTCACTTACAAAAAAACACAACACACAAAACAGCTGTGTTAGCAGAGTCAGGCCTGATCCCTGCTAGCATTAGCAGTTTTTTTTGGTAGCGGTTGAAATAGTCCTTGACAACCAGGTGCTTTTTTTGCCTGTGAGTCATACTACTGTACCGGTAAATTTAGTTACTAAAATGTCCAAACTGTACAGAAGTGCAGAGGCTTACAGTATACTGACCATGTCAGATGAGAGCTATGGGGAAGCCTCACTGGCAGAATCAGGGTCAGTATACGAACCTGATGACAGCAGTGGCTCCCTGACAGATAGCTCCGACGACGGATGGGTCCCTGTTAGACCCAGGCGTACCGAACCCCATTCTGGAGTTGTTGAGATGCAGGAATCGCAGGGTGCTCGTATGGAGCAGAGTGTCGGTACTAGTGCCAGTCATCCTTCTGGTGGCCTGGCAAGCGCCAGCGGCCTAGTACACCCTGGACCTAGTACAACCAGCACTGCAGTAAAACTTGGTGATGTGGCAATTCCCATAAGTGCAGTTGAAGCTGGTGCGGTGGCTAGCACGAGTAGTGGCCTGCAGCCACCGTGTATTCGAAAACAGGCCCGTAGAGCCCATAGTGCCCTCCCTGATGCGCTAGCATATCCCAATTGGCAACCCACTGATTCTACAGCGCCAGTACTTCCCCCATTCACTGCCCAACCTGGAATCCACGTGGAGACAGATGGTTTTACGCCCCTGAATTTTTTTGAGCTGTTCTTCACTGAAGATCTTTTCAGATCTATTGTGGATCAACCAAATTTATATGCACAAGAATTTATCGCCGCCAACCCAAATTTGCCCCTTGCCAGACCATTCGGCTGGAAACCTATAACTGTTCCCGATTTTAAAATCTTTCTGGGCCTTTCCCTCAACATGGGCATAACCAAACAGAGTGAATTGTGGCTAGCTTGGTCCACTAGCCCACTTCACCATATGCGCATGTACTCTGCCTCCATGTCCAGGGCGAGATAAGAGCAAATTCTGCGATTTATGCATTTCAACGACAATGAAATCTGTCGTCCTCAGGGAGACCCTGAATATGATCGGCTCCACAAAATTCGGCCCCTCATAGACCACTTCAATCAGCGGTTTTCAGCCCTGTTTACGCCCGAACAAGTTGTCTGCATTGACGAGTCCCTGATTAAGTTTACTGGCCGCCTTGCTATGAAACAGTACCTCCCCAGCAAGCGTGCCAGATACGGGGTCAAGCTGTACAAGCTCTGTGACACGGTCACAGGCTATACAGTTAGTTTCCGGGTCTATGAGGGAAAAGATAGCTCTGCCCCCCCCAACTGCCCAGACTACAGTACATAGGGAGCAGCGGCAAGATATTTTGGGACTTGGTGTCACCCTTATCCGGAAAGGGATACCATTTGTACATGGACAACTTCTACACAACTATTTAGTCACCTTCTTGAATTACAAATTGGCGCCGTGTCTTCCCCCAACCTAACCTAATCGCCGGGGCTTCCCCCCAATGGCTTGTAAATTCCCGTCTTAGTCAGGGGGGGGGGAGAGAGCTTGCTTGAAAACAGACAAATTGCTTGCGGTGAAGTGGAGGGATACACGGGATGTTTTCGTTCTGTCCTCCCTTCACGCAGACACGACGACCCAAATTCCTACGGCAACTGGTGTTATGGAGAAAAGCCTCTCTGTCCACGACTACAACCTTAATATGGGAGGGGTGGACCTTAACAACCAGCTTTTGGCGCCATATTTAGTTGCCTGTAAAGCTAGACGCTGGTACAAAAAAGTGTCTGTTTATTTATTCCAATTGGCTATGCTGAACGCCTTTGTCCTATACAGGGCGTCAGGACAAAAAACTGGATCCTTCCGAGAATTCCAGGAAGCGATCATCAGTGCCTACCTGTTTCCAGGAGATATGCCGGCCCAACTTCCCCTTCCAGATGCAGCGAGCCGGCTGCAGGAGAGACATTTTCCACATGTCCTCCCGCGTACTCGCGTACCAAAGACACCACCAAAGAAGATGTTGTGTCTGTAGCAGGCGCGGATTTAGGCATGACACCCGCTATTATTGTCTCAGATGTCCTGACCAACTTGGTCTCTGCATCGGGGAATGTTTGGAGCACTACCATACACTAGTATGGTATTAGTGTAGGGTACAGCACAACATAGTGTAGGGCACACAAACACAGGGTCTCGAAAGATGTTCGATGGCTATCGACATTTCGAGAGACCCAAGCTGGAAAATCGCAGTTCACAGAAAAAAAAAGTGTTACAAAAAAATAGACAATCCAAAAACAGTTGTCGATTCAGTCATTTTTTATGTTCTTTTTTATGTTCTTCTACTCTTCCTACTGTACTTTTACTGTACTTTGTTTTTCATACTTTTGTTAACCGGTTTCTCTTGCAGGTACCCGTCGACTGCCACATTGATTTTATATATTCTGACACAAACAGGGTTTGCGCACAGCATATATGGATACCTCTGATGGCAGCAGCTGTGGTATGCTGATTTCACCACTGCAGTTAAAATACCTTTAGGTATAAGTGGAATATTGTCATGTATACCCACCATTAAATTCAGTGGGTGGCTGTTTGGGCGGTTAATGGTGTGTAATACTACACAATATTCCTGTGCTGATTTCTGTTAGGTTCTCTTTTTCTCTTTTTTTTGCCCACAGGATAATTGGCCGCTAGACTGCTTTTACATGCAGTGGGAGAGTGGGAGGGGACCCCCCCTCTTACCGCCACTTTCCGCCGCCTTCCATGGTTTTTCTAGGGCTCTCCTGTCCCACCGTTGAACCCGAGAGTGCAGCCGGTGGTTCAATTATCTAACCATAGAGCTGATTGGAGATGAGAATGGCTCCAATCATCTCTATGGCCTAAGATACCGGAAGCTACGAGCATTTAATTTCATGACTTCTTTTTCGTCAGAAATAAACAGCGCCATTGGGAAATTGGGAAAGTATTTTATCACACCAATTTTGGTTTGGTCAGATGCGTTAAGGTCAGAGTAGAGATCTAGAGTCTAAAAAAACCCAATTTTTAAATAAAAGAGTACCTGTCACTACAGATTGCTATCATAGGGGATATTTAAATTCACTGTGATAACAATAAAAATGTTAAAAAAAAATGAAAGGAAAGGTGTCAAAATAACATAAAAATGCAGAACAAAAAAAAATCAAGCCCCCCCTGTACCCCCCGTGCTTGCGCGCAAAGGCGCACGCAAGGGTTGGTCTAGTGTCATATGTTACATAGTTACATAGTTACATAGTAAACCGCAATTGCAGCATGCATGTGAGGTATCGCCGCGAACGCCAGGTCGAGTGCAGTAATTCTTGCAATAGACCTCCTCTGTAAGTCTAAAGTGGTAACCTGTAAAGACTTTTAAAGGCTTTTAAAAATGTACGTAGTTTGTTGCCGCTGCACAGGCGTGCGCAATCTTTAAAGTATGTCATGCTTGGTATCTATGTACTCCGCATTAGATCATCTTTTAAATTTTACCAAACAATTTGGAATTATATGGTGTATTTGTGCAATAAATTAAAAAATATATATTTTTTCCCAGAAATTGCGTTTGGAAAATCTGTGCGCAAATACCGTGTGACAAAAAAATTTGCAACATCCACCATTTTGTTCTATAGGGCCTCTGCTTTAAATAAATATATAATGTTTGGGGGTTCAAAGTAATTTTCTAGTAAAAAAAAAATACAAAATGTCACAGAAAAGGCTTGGTTTTCAAGTGGTTAGAAGAATGGGTGATGTGTGGTTAAGATTGAGCATAAAATTCCCGAGACAGTTCAAACATCCCCCCAAGTGAACCCTTTTTGAAAAGTAGATACCCAAAGCTATTTGCTGAGAGGCATATTGAGTCCATGGAGTATTTTATATTTTGCCCTAAGTTTCGGGAAGATGACAATGTTTTTTTTTTTTTTTACAGAAAGTCACTAAATGATATATTGCTCACGCATTTCATGGGTATATGTGAAATGACACCCCAAAATACATTCTGCTGCTTCTCTAGAGTACAGGGATACCACATGTGTGAGACTTTTTGGGAGCCTAGCTGTGTACGGGACCCCGAAAACCAATCCCCATCTTCAGGTTTTCTAATGGCGTAAATTGCTTATTTTACCTCCGCACTACCTGTCACAGTTTCAGAGGCCCTGAAATTTAAAGATAGCACAAATCCCCCCAAATTACCCCATTTTGCAAAGTAGACACTCCAAGCTATTAGCTGCGAGGCATGATGAGTCCATGGAATAGTTTATATTTTGCCACAAGTTTCGTGAAAATTTATTATTATTTTTTTTGTTTTTTTACACAAAGTTGTCAGTAAATGATATAATGCTCGCACATGCCATGGGTATATGTGAAATGACACCCCAAAATACATTCTGCTGCTTCTCCTAAGTACAGGGATACCCCATGTGTGAGACTTTTTGGCAGTCTAGCCGGGTACAGGACCCCGAAAACCAATCCGCACCTTCTGGCTTTCTAAGGGCGTAAGTTGTTGATCCCACTCCTTACTACCTATCACTTTTGAAGGCCATGAAATGCCAAGATGGCACAAGCCCCCCCCCCTCCCAAATGACCCCATTTTGCAAAGTAGACACTCCAAACTATTTTCTGAGAGGCATGGTGAGTATTTTACAGCTCTTATTTTTTTTGGAAAATTAAGAAAAAACAGGAAAATTCATTTGTTTTCCTCTTTTTTCAATTTCCAAAACTTTGTGACAAAAAGTGAGATCTGCAAAACACTCAACATGCCTCTCTGCAAATAGCTTGGGGTGTCTGCTTTCCGAAAAGGGGTCATTGGGGGGGGGGGGGTTGTGCTGTCTTGGCATTTCATGGCCTCCGAAACTGTGATAGGTAGTCAGGAGTGAAATCAACAATTTACGCCCTTGGAAAGCCTGAAAGTGAGGATTGTTTTTTGGGGTCCTGTACTCGGCTAGACTGCAAAAAAAGCCTCATGCATGGGGTATCCCTGTACTCAGGAGAAGCAGCAGAATGTATTTTGGGATGTCACATATACCCATGGCATGTGTGAGCAATATATCATTTAGTGACAATAAAAAAAAAAAAAAAATATTCCATGTACTCACTATGCCTCTCAGCAAATAGCTTGGGGTAGCTTCCAAAATGGGGTAATTTGGGGGGGGGGGGTTGTGCTATCTTGAAATTTCAGGGCCTCCGAAACTGTCATTAGAAAACCTGAAGATGGTGATTGATTTTCGCAAAATGTATTTTGGGGTGTCATTTCACATATACCCATGTCATGTGTGAGAAATGTATCTTTAAGTGATAACTTTGTGTTAAAAAAAATTGTAATTTTCCCAAAACTTGTGGCAAAATATAAAATATTCCATGAACTCACCATGTCCCTCAGCAAACAGCTTGGGGTGTCTATTTTCCAAAATTGTGTCATTTGGGGGGTTTTGTGGTATCTTGACATTTCAGGGCCTCCTAAACCATTACAGGTAGTGAGAAAATGCAATGAAAAATGTACGCCCTTTGAAATTCTGATGGTGGGGATTGGTTTTCGGGGTCCCGTACACAGCTAGGCTCCCAAAAAGTCTCACATATGTGGCATCCCTGTACTCAGGAGAAGCATCAGAATATATTTTGGGGTGTAATTACACATATACCCATGGAATGTGTGAGCATTATATCATTTCAATGACAACTTTGTGTAAAAAAAAAAAAAAAAAATTGTAATTTTTCAAACACCTGTGACAAAAAAATGAAATATTTAATGAGCTCAACATGCCTCTCAGGACATTCCTTCGGATGTCTACTTTCCAAAAAGTGGTAATTTGAGAGTGTTTTGTACTGCCCTGCCATTTTAGCAAATTGTAAGTGTAAGTGTAAATTTCAGTATATACACCATACTTTGTAGACGCTATAACTTTTGCGCAAACCAATAAAAATACGCTCATTGAGATTTTTTTGTCAAAGACATGTAGCTAAATACATTTTGGCCAAAATATATGACATAAATTGAGTATATTGGATATTTTTTAAAAGACAAAGTTGAAAATGTCATTTTTTCTCAAGATTTTTGCTCTTTTTTTATTAATATCGCAAAAAATAAAAAGCCCAGAAGTGATCAAATACCACCAAAAGAAAGCTCTGTTTGTGGGAAAAAAGGACATAAATTTTGTTTGGGTACAGCATTGCATGACCGCGCAATTGTCAGTTAAAGTCACGAAGTGCCAAGTTGAAAAAAGACCCCTGGTCTTTAAGCAGCCAAATCCTCTGGGGCTCAAGTGGTTAAGGAGAAAACCCAATTCCAGAAACTTCTCAGGCTCCTGCATTCCCAAAACGCATGATATATGGTTCCCACAGAACCACAGTCTCTCCAACAGTGAGGTGTAGTTTCAGGGAACATGTTGGAAAATATTTTTCGATCTGTGACTGCAGCCAATGATTTGCAGCCACTGATCAGTGTATTCTGAAAGTGGAGACCCCCCCCCCCCCCATCACAATACAATGTCTCAGCAGGGAAGAATCCAATCCTTTTTTTTGCCTTGCTAGCCATTGGGCTGATCAAAAAAAAAAAAAAAGAGGAATCTATGACTAGCTGAATTTCGATCCATATATGGGCTAGCTGGTTGTACACAAGTTAATACAACCAGCCTGTTTCGTCTTTTCTGAACAATCAGTGTCACTTTAGCTGGCAACACTGATCATTGTATTCTGCCAGTGATGAAGGATTGGTGCGGAAATCAGTTCTTTTTTTTTTTTTTTCATTTACCTATGGTTGATTGAAAAAAAATGAATCATATATGACCTGCCTTACACTATGACTTCTGAGTCATCATTTTTTTTAGTGAGTCTGGCTTATCCTAAAGTCCCCTTATTAAAAACTAGTCCAAATGAATGAGAATAATTTTCCCTTTCTGTCTGCTTTCTTCAGATTGCTCTGTACCTACAGTAGTTTTCAATGTAAAGTGAGTCTAAAAGTTATTTAAAAAAAAAAAAAATCTAATAATACTCTATGACATCATTGTCATGAGTGCACCCCATAATAAAAATACATTTTTAGAGTAAAGATTTTATAAACATAAAAAGTATCTCACATACAGTATCTCACAAAAGTCAGTATACCCCTCACATTTTTGTAACTATTTTATTTTATCTTTTCATGTGACAACACTAGAGAAATGACACTTCGCTACAATGTAAAGTAGTTGGTGTACATCTTGTATAATAATGTAAATTTGCTGTCCCCTTAAAATATCTCAACACACATCCATTAATGTCTAAACCACTGGCAACAAAGTGAGTACACCCCTAAGTTAAAATGTCCAAATCGGGCCAATTAGCTTTTTTCCCTCCCCTGTATCATGTGACGCATTAGTGTTACAAGGTCTCAGCTGTAAATGGGGAGTAGGTGTGTTAAATTTGGAGTTATCGCTCTCATATTGGTTACTGGGAGTTCAACATGGCACTTCATGGCAAAGAACTCTCTGAGGATCTGAAAAAAAGAAGTGTTGCTCTACATAAAGATGGCCTAGGCTATAAGAAGATTGCCAAGACCCTGAAACTGAGCTGCAGCACGGTGGCCAAGACCATACAGCAGTTTAACAGGACAGGTTCCCCTGAGAACAGGCCTCGCCATGGTCAACATAAGTGCACATACTCAGCGTCATATCCAAAGGTTGTCTTTGGGAAATAGACGTATGAGTGCTGCCAGCATTGCTGCAGAGGTTGAAGGGGTGGAGGTTTAGCCTGTCAGTGCTCAGACCATATGCCACACACTGCATCAAATTGGTCTGTATGGTTGTTATCCCAGAAGGAAGCCTCTTCTAAAGATGATGCACAAGTAAGCTCGCAAACAGTTTGCTGAAGATAAGCAGACTAAGAACATGAAAAGGAAGGATTGGGAGACAAGGATTTTTTGGCACAACAATGTTAAAATTAAAATTTTTATTTATAGATTCATATAAAATCAAAGAAAAGACACTTAATGTAAAAAATGACCTAATGGAAGGCCCAAGTAATATATACAGAATTATGTAGCAGTTGATTTGAATATCAATTCCATACAGAATATACAGAAAGTATTACAAGCTCATGTATAGGCAATACTTCACATCAGGTAATGAAATTAGTAATGATTAAGCACAAGATGTATGTGTGAAACGCGTCTACGAGACTTCATGCTGGTGTCTTTTGGTGTCATCATTCTTCAGATTGCTCTGTACCTACAGTAGTTTTCAATGTAAAGTGAGTCTAAAAGTTATTTAAAAAAAAAAAAAAATCTAATAATACTCTATGACATCATTGTCATGAGTGCACCCCATAATAAAAATACATTTTTAGAGTAAAGATTTTATAAACATAAAAAGTATCTCACATACAGTATCTCACAAAAGTCAGTATACCCCTCACATTTTTGTAACTATTTTATTTTATCTTTTCATGTGACAACACTAGAGAAATGACACTTCGCTACAATGTAAAGTAGTTGGTGTACATCTTGTATAATAATGTAAATTTGCTGTCCCCTTAAAATATCTCAACACACATCCATTAATGTCTAAACCACTGGCAACAAAGTGAGTACACCCCTAAGTTAAAATGTCCAAATCGGGCCAATTAGCTTTTTTCCCTCCCCTGTATCATGTGACGCATTAGTGTTACAAGGTCTCAGCTGTAAATGGGGAGTAGGTGTGTTAAATTTGGAGTTATCGCTCTCATATTGGTTACTGGGAGTTCAACATGGCACTTCATGGCAAAGAACTCTCTGAGGATCTGAAAAAAAGAAGTGTTGCTCTACATAAAGATGGCCTAGGCTATAAGAAGATTGCCAAGACCCTGAAACTGAGCTGCAGCACGGTGGCCAAGACCATACAGCAGTTTAACAGGACAGGTTCCCCTGAGAACAGGCCTCGCCATGGTCAACATAAGTGCACATACTCAGCGTCATATCCAAAGGTTGTCTTTGGGAAATAGACGTATGAGTGCTGCCAGCATTGCTGCAGAGGTTGAAGGGGTGGAGGTTTAGCCTGTCAGTGCTCAGACCATATGCCACACACTGCATCAAATTGGTCTGTATGGTTGTTATCCCAGAAGGAAGCCTCTTCTAAAGATGATGCACAAGTAAGCTCGCAAACAGTTTGCTGAAGATAAGCAGACTAAGAACATGAAAAGGAAGGATTGGGAGACAAGGATTTTTTGGCACAACAATGTTAAAATTAAAATTTTTATTTATAGATTCATATAAAATCAAAGAAAAGACACTTAATGTAAAAAATGACCTAATGGAAGGCCCAAGTAATATATACAGAATTATGTAGCAGTTGATTTGAATATCAATTCCATACAGAATATACAGAAAGTATTACAAGCTCATGTATAGGCAATACTTCACATCAGGTAATGAAATTAGTAATGATTAAGCACAAGATGTATGTGTGAAACGCGTCTACGAGACTTCATGCTGGTGTCTTTGGTGTCATCATTTGCAACTTTTGGAAATAAAGGTATTTGAAACCTATTGGAATCCCTGGATGTGCGGCCAATTCTTTTCCTACAAGTGTTCCCACGGAGGCGGGCCTGGGCCAGCACTCTACTGGATATCCTATCTCCTGGCAATCACCACACACTATACACCTGGAGCAGTGTCTTTCCTTTCTTCACATCAGGAGAATCCCGTCGACGGATGCCAGAAGACATGGACTGCCGTCCGAAAAAGCTAGCTGATGCTGTATTCCGAAATTCATATATATATATAAATTCAACATTGCTCAACAAGTTTCGCCTTTTGCAAAGCTTCATCTGGAGCCATTTAATGGGATACTCTGTATAATATTATAAAGCATGACATGTGCAACAGCATCATTTGTAACTAACAGGGAGGGTGTAGTGGAATTCAGGAACGTTCATGTAGTTAATTGAGAGTAGAGGACCTTGGAATTGTAGCGACCAAGGATTGGCAAATGCTAAGCAGTCGTCAACAGCCCCAGCATTCATTAATTACTGTAATTAGGGTCCCATATAAAGACCCATCAAAACAGGTGCTTACATGAGCTCCTGACCGATATCCACACAGCCCTCCCCGGATGGGGAACCGCCACATGGTTACATCGTTACAAATGATGCTGTTGCACATGTCATGCTTTATAATATTATACAGAGTATCCCATTAAATGGCTCCAGATGAAGCTTTGAAAAAGGCTTTGAAAAAGGCGAAACATGTTAAGCAATGTTGAATTTATATATATTAATTTCGGAATACAGCATCAGCTAGCCTGTTCGGACAGCAGCCCATGTCTTCTGGCATCCGTCGACAGGATTCTCCTGATGTGAAGTATTGCCTATACAGGAGCTTGTAATACTTTCTGTACAGTGGGTACGGAAAGTATTCAGACCCCCTTAAATTTTTCACTCTTTGTTATATTGCAGCCATTTGCTAAAATCATTTAAGTTCATTCTTCTTCCTCATGAATGTACACATAGCACCCCATACTGACAGAAAAACACAGAATTGTTGACATTGTTGCAGATTTATTAAAAAAGAAAAACTGAAATATCACATGGTCATAAGTATTCAGACCCTTTGCTCAGTATTTAGTAGAAGCCCCCTTTTGATCTAATACAGCCAGGAGTCTTTTTTGGAAAGATGCAACAAGTCTTTCACACCTGGATTTGGGGATCCTCTGCCATTCCTCCTTGCAGATCCTCTCCAGTTCTGTCAGGTTGGATGGTTAACGTTGGTGGACAGCCATTTTTAGGTTTCTCCAGAGATGCTCAATTGGGTTTAAGTCAGGGCTCTGGCTGGGCCATTCAAGAACAGTCACGGAGTTGTTGTGAAGCCACTCCTTCCTTATTTTAGCTGTGTGCTTAGGGTCATTGTCTTGTTGGAAGGTAAACCTTCAGCCCAGTCTGAGGTCCAGAGCACTCTGGAGAAGGTTTTTGTCCAGGATATCCCTGTACTTGGCCGCATCTTTCCCTCGATTGCAACCAGTCGTCCTGTCCCTGCAGCTGAAAAACACCCCCACAGCATGATGCTGCCACCACCATGCTTCACTGTTGGGACTGTATTGGACAGGTGATGAGCAGTGCCTGGTTTTCTCCACACATACTGCTTAGAATTAAGGACAAAAAGTTCTATTTTGGTCTCATCAGACCAGAGAATCTTATTTCTCACCATCTTGGAGTCCTTCAGGTGTTTTTTTAGCAAACTCCATGCGGGCTTTCATGTGTCTTACACTGAGGAGAGGCTTCCGTCGGGCCACTCTGCCATAAAGCCCCGACTGGTGGAGGGCTGCAGTGATGGTTGACTTTCTACAACTTTCTCCCATCTCCTGACTGCATCTCTGGAGCTCAGCCACAGTGATCTTTGGGTTCTTCTTTACCTCTCTCTCCAAGGCTCTTCTCCCCCGATAGCTCAGTTTGGCCGGACGGCCAGCTCTAGGAAGGGTTCTGGTCGTCCCAAACGTCTTCCATTTGAGGATTATGGAGGCCACTGTGCTCTTAGGAACCTTAAGTGCAGCAGAAATCTTTTTGTAACCTTGGCCAGATCTGTGCCTTGCCACAATTCTGTCTCTGAGCTCTTCAGGCAGTTCCTTTGACCTCATGATTCTCATTTGCTCTGACATGCATTGTGATCTGGAAGGTCTTCTATAGACAGGTGTGTGGCTTTCCTAATCAAGTCCAATCAGTATAATCAAACACAGCTGGACTCAAATGAAGGTGTAGAACCATCTCAAGGATGATCAGAAGAAATGGAAAGCACCTGAGTTAAATATATGAGTGTCACAGCAAAGGGTCTGAATACTTAGGACCATGTGATATTTCAGTTTTTCTTTTTTAATAAATCTGCAACAATGTCAACAATTCTGTGTTTTTCCATCAATATGGGGAGCTGTGTGTACATTCATGAGGAAGAAGAATAAACTTAAATGATTTTAGCAAATGGCTGCAATACAACAAAGAGTGAAAAATTTAAGGGGGTCTGAATACTTTCCGTACCCACTGTATATTCTGTATGGAATTGATATTCAAATCAACTGCTACATAATTCTGTATATATTACTTGGGCCTTCCATTAGGTCATTTTTTACATTAAGTGTTTTTTTTTTGGTTTTATATGGATATATAAATAAAAATTTGAATTTTAACATTGTTGTGCCAAAAAATCCTCGTCTCCCAATCCTTCCTTTTCTAATAATATTTTAAGGATTTGGCATGACTAGTATATACTATATATGCTCAAACTGCTGCTATCTGAATGCATATCACCCTCATCATTTCAGACTAAGAACATGGATTACATAATCCTGTGGTCTGATTAGACCAAGATAAACTTATTTGGTTCAGATGGTGTCAAGCGTGTGTGGTGGCAACCAGGTGAGGAGTACAAAGACAAGTGTGTCTTGCCTACAGTAACGCATGGTGGTGGGACTATCATGGTCTGGGGCTGCATGAGTGCTGCCGGCACTGGGGAGCTACAGTTCACTGAGGAAACCATGAATGGCAACATGTACTGTGACATACTGAAGCAGAGCATGATCCCCTCCCTTTAGAGATTGGGCTGCAGGGCTGTATTCCAACATGACAGCAAATTTACACTGTTATACAAGCTATAAACTCACTATTTTACATTGTACCAAAGTGTAATTTCTTCAGTGTTGTCACAGGAAAAGATATAATAAAATATTTACAAAAATGTGAGGGGTGTATTCACTTTTGTGAGATACTGTGTATATTTATTTATTTATTTTCTGCCATGGTTTAGGTTAAATTACAATTTATATCAACATTTCAAGACTGAATCTGAATCCAACAGTGTTACATTAACAACCAATGAGCAGAAATTAATGTGTTGAGCCTAATTAATTTTTGTTTGCCTTATAAAGATAGGGATCTGTCCAGTGTCATTATCTTTGGTTCTAAAATCTGTTATAAAATAGGAGATAGGAATGAGATTCATTTATTACCTCATTATTCTTCAAGTTCATTCAGAAAGCCATTTAAATTAAAGTTGAAATGATATTGAAAACTGATCTGGGTAAAAAATAATGACAATGAAAACTAGGCCATGTAGATTAAAAAGTACTGACAAAAATTATGCAGTCTGAAAGTAAAAGCTAAAAAATGATTTCAGTGGAAACAAAAAACTCTCTGACAGAGATCATAAAACTATGAAGCTCCTTATGTTTTAATAATTGTTGTTTTAGCATTTGCCCCATGTTTTGTGTCTACGATCACAAATTAGCTCTAGTATTACTATGATTTCCTGTCTTTCCAAATTAGGATAAAGAAAACATTAAACACTTTTAGAAAGTTAAGCTAATAACTTACATATCAATTTAAACAAATAAGCATATTATATTTGAAATAAAAACACCTGCATAGACTTAATATTTGCTACAGTACATGTGCTAGGCAAGCCTGCACATATTTATTGTGACCATAAAAGACTATCTTGCACATATTAATTGGTACTATAAAACTATCCAATGTCATTAGCTGCTCTTGTTGCTTAGACAATCTGTTTTTTTCATTCAGGTTTTCCTGTCTAACTGTTTTCACAAGTCACTTTCAGACTATTACAACTATAAATTTTCAATTCCAAAAAGAGTATTATTAACATTTGACTCCAAATCTTATTCAAAACCTCATTTACACTTATTGCAGTCATTAAGGTCTTGGAGGTATTTTAGGTACATCCAACTGTCAGCGCATTATCACAAATATACAGTTCACATGAAGACTAGGATGAGCTCCCAATTCAGTACCAGCACAAGTTCAGACTGTATATTGCTTGCTGTGATTTTAGTTAAAATCGGAAGGAGCCAACCTCTATATTTAGTAGTTACTATATATGACAGCTTCATTCTTCCAATGTTAATAGTTAAGGAATTGGAAGGTTCCAGATCTTTCCACATCCTTAACAACCAGTGACATCATCTGTCCCCATTCACTTGCTGCCTGGGAATCTCTGGCCCTGTAAACACGTTGGTTGGGATAGTTTAAAAAAAATAACCCAGAATGAGTTCCCCCAATAATACATACCAGTACAAAGAAGAAACAAATCTCCCCATGGGACGAATATAGGTAGTGGCCCACAAATATATAAAAACAAGAATAACAAAACACTCAAGTGGTTAAAATACACTAAAAAGGAGCTGGCAACAAATTAATGCATCGTTTAGAATGTTGTAACCCTAGATCCAAACATAATATGCAACAAAAAATATTTAATGTACACAGTTCCATATGAATAAAGATGTTTGCCTAATATCCACACCACCCAATGCATTTCAAGAATGCATTCTTATCCTCTTCTTTAGGGCAGTGCAGAAAATCCTAGCTCTAAAGGAAACATTATTAGACCAAACTGTTACATGGTGCAATATATAAAGTATGATAATGTGTCATTAGTTTCATAGCTGGTAAGGTTGAATAAAGTCCATTCAGTCAAACCTGTGCAGGTGTTCAGGTCGATAATTATTTCCCATATCCCTGTGCATTGTGTTTACCCTTTGTTTTAAAAACAGTAGCAATTATTTTAGGTAAACTTCATAGTTTCATAGTTGGTAAGGTTGAATAAAGACACTAGTCCATCCAGTTCAACCTGTGTAAGTGTATGTGTGTCAATGTCAATAATAATTTCCCATATCACTGTATGTTGTGTTCACTAAAGATGCAAGTCAAAGAGTCTTTAAAACTATCAATTCTAATCGCTCTGAGTGAAAAAGCCCCTGCTCAGCTTAAGGTTAAACCACTTCTCCTCCAATCCTATTGGTTGGCCCTATGTCTTTCTAAACTCCGAGACTGAATTGTTTCCTACCTACACTGGGATCACCATTGAGGTGTTTGTATATCGCTATCAAATGTCCTCCCAATTATCTATTCTCCAGGGAGAATAAATGTATTGATTGTAGTTCCTCATAATTGAGGTCCTCCAGAACCCTTGTTAGCTTCACTGATCTTCTCTGGACTCACCTCAGCACATCCTTCCTGAGGAATGGTGACCAGAACTGCAAATGTGGCCAGACCAAAATTTTATAAAATGACTAGTGTTGAGCGAACACGGACTGTATTATTCGTGTTCGTACCGAATAATTGGATTTTTGTTACCCGAACACGGACCCGAAAACTTTACTGTATGTTCGGGTATAAAATCCGTGTTCGGTCATTTTATTTCCATGTTTGTATGTATTGGCGCGCTTTTAATGGCGGGCTTTCAACAGCCAATCAACAAGCGTTTAACTGGTGTGCCTTAAGCCATCCCAGCCATGCCTACAAATGTATTAGTAGCTATGATTGGCCATCTGAAGCATGTGACCAAGTCTTTATAAGTTTGAGACCGAGCGCCGCTGCGTCATTCTGCTGTAGTACAGGGACAGAGCACACATCATACGTGCTGGCTGCTGATTAGGGACAGACAGTCATAAATTATATTGTGTCCGAAAAGAATTCAGAATCAGGGACAGGTCGGAGTGCTGCAGGCAGGGCGAGTTGTTAGGGCATTTTAGGGCGAGGCTGGAGATAGGCAGGGTCAGTGTTCTACAATCGATTTTGCTGTGTGGGGGGTTTGCAGTGCCGGCAGTGACCGATCTTATCGATCATTTTAGGGCGAGGCTGGAGATAGGCAGGGTCAGTGGTCCACATCGATTTTGCTGTGTGTGGGGTGGTGTGAACACAATCTTTTTGCCCGCTGAGGAGGAGGGAGAAAAAAATATTTTTTATCAGTCAGTTGTGTGCAGCGTTTTTTCTTCAGTGCTGCTAAATGTGATAATACACTGCATGTGTTCACATGTGCTATTATTGAGTTATTTCAAAATTTATACAATTTTTTTCTATTCCACTATTCAATATACACCCTTTTGGGTTAAAAAAAAGTTAAATTCTGGCATAGTCTGTACTAATCTATTTAAAAATTACAAACTTAAAAGGGGAATTTTCTTTTTTTTTCCCCTCCATAGCCTGCAGCAGAGCTGACTGATATAAGACACTGCTGTTCACATGTGCTATTGAAAAATCACCAATTTTATATCATATTTTCTATTCCGCTATTCAATCTACACCCTTGGGGTAAAAAAAATTAAATTGTGGGATAGTCTGTATCGGTACGCGTGAGATACACCTTTCCAATTTTTGGGGCGCATCTCATACTGCCGAGGATTGCAGGGTGCTTCAGTGTGCCTCCTGCCTGTTCCGAACTCCTACTCCTCATCCTGCCTTTGGGGGTACAAAAAATAGTAATTTGGGCCTAGTCTGTGTTTGTACGTGTGAGATACACCGTTTTTTATCCTTTTTTCTATTCCGCTATTCAATATACACCCTTTTGGGGTAAAAAAAAATTAAATTGCGGCATAGTTTGCATATTTGACTGTGAGATACACCCGTGCGATACTGTTGTTTTGTTCCGCTATTCAATAAACACCTTTCTAGGGCAAGATCATAAATTACAGAAATATGAGGAGACCGTCAAATAGGGGCCGTGGCCTGGGTCGTGGTGCTGCTGGTAGAGCTCCTGTTGCAAGGAGAGGACGTGGTCGATCTGTGCCAGCTACACACACAAGTGAAACACCTTCCTCAAGTGTAGGCGACAGAACCTGCATCAGTATTTGGTAGGGCATCATACGCCTCTAGAAGTGATGAGGCCAGAAGAAGTAGAGGCGATTGTAGATTGGGTTACTGACAGTGCCTCCAGTTCCTTCACATTGTCTCCCACCCAGTCTACTGCAGAAAGATCAGAGTTGGCACCTGCAGCCAATGTCCAACCGTCTTTCACCTCACCCCCTTGCAAATCAGGCAAGCAGTCTGAGCCCCAAGTCATGCAGCAGTCTCTTCTTTTTGATGACTCTGTCAGCAGGGTTTCCCAGGGCCATCCACCTAGCCCTGCCCCAGAAGTGGAAGAGATTGAGTGCAGCGATGCCCAACCACTTATTTCTCAAGATGAGTACATGGAAGGACCGTCGCAGCACGTCTCCGATGATGACGAAACGCAGGTGCCAACTGCTGCGGCATTCAGAATTGTGGAGTCCGACAAGGAGGGCAGGGGTGAAGACTGGGTGGAAGATGATGTGGAGGACGATGAGGTCCTCGACCCCACATGGAATTAAGGTCATGCAGGTGACCTGAGTAGTTTGGAGGAAGAGGCAGTGGCCGCACAGAGCCACCAGCACAGCAGAAGAGGGAGCAGGGTGCAGAAGCGGAGCGGCCATGCCCTAGACACTACGCCTACTACTGCCCAACGCAGCAAGGGAACGAGCGCACCAAAGCCAGGTCAAAGGAGTTCTCTAGCGTGGAAGTTCTTCAGAAAATGTGCTGATGACAGGACACGAGTGGTTTGCACCCTGTGCAATCAGAGCCTGAAGCGAGACATAAACCTTCTCAACCTGAGCACAACCTGCATGATCAGGCCTCTAAGTGCAAAGCACGAGCTGCAGTGGAGTAGACACCTTCAAAACCAAGAAAGGTCTCTGGCTCCTCCTGCTTCCTCTTCTGCTGCAGTCTCGGCCTCTCCATCCACATCTGTAGTGATACCGGCACCTGCCACCCCGCAAACAGAGGATCAGTCAGCAACACCACCACCTGGGTCACCAACCATCTCCACAATGTCCTGTGGAAGCGTTCAGCTTTCCATCTCCCAAACACTTCAGAGGAAGTACCCCCCTACCCACCCGCGATCCCTGGCCCTGAATGCCAGCATTTCAAAATTCTTGGCCTTTGAAATGCTGTCATTCCGTCTGGTGGAGACGCACAGTTTTAAAAGCCTTATGTCGGTGGCTGTCCCACAGAACGTCGTGCCCAGCCGCCACTACTTTTCCAGGCAAGCCATCCCTTCCCTGCACAACCAAGTGGGGGAAAAAAATCAGGTGTGCACTGCGCAACGCCATCTGTGCCAAGGTCCACCTAACTACCGATACGTGGACCAGTAAGCACGGTCAGGGGTGTTATATCTCCCTAACGGCACACTGGGTAAATGCATTGGCGGATGGGCCTGAGGCGGATAGCAATTTGGCGCACGTCCTTCCACCACCAAGGATTGCAGGGCGCTTCAGTTTGCCTCCTGTTCCTAACTCCTCCTACTCCGCTTCCTCATCCTCTACCGCCTCCTCATCCGGTCAGCGTAACCCCTTCACCACCAACTTCAGCACAGCCAGGGGTAAACGACAGCAGGCAGTTTTAAAACTTGCCTGTTTGGGGGAAAAACCACACACCACGCAGGAGTTGTGGAGGAGCATGGAACAGCAGACAAATGAGTGGTTGCTGCCAGCGAGCCTCAAGCCCTGCCTGGTGGTGTGCGATAACGGGCGAAATCTCATAGCAGCTCTGGGCCTAGCCGGTTTGACGCACATCCCTTGCCTGGCGCATGTGCTGAATTTGGTGGTGCAGAGGTTTCTTAAATTACCCCCGATATGTCAGAGCTGCTGCAGAAAGTGCGGGCCGTCTGTGCGCACTTTCAGCGTTCTCAACCTGCTGCTGCTCGCCTGTCAGCGCTGCAGCGTAACTTCGGCCTTCCCGCTCACCGCCTCATATGTGACGTGCCCATAAGGTGGAACTCCACCTTGCACATGCTGGAAAGACTGTGCGAGCAGCAGCAGGCCATAGTGGAGTTTCAGCTGCAGCACGCACGAGTCGCTCTGCGGAACAGCACCACTTCACCACCATTAACTGGGCCTCCATGCGAGACCTGTGTGCCTTGTTGCGCTGTTTTGAGTACTCCACCAACATGGCCAGTGCCGATGATGCCGTTGTCAGCTTAACTATCCCACTTCTATGCCTCCTTCAAAAAACGATTCGGGCGATGATGGAAGAGGATGTGGCACAGGATGAGGAAGATGAAGAGGTAACATTTCCAAGGCTTTCAGGACAGTCATTCGCAAGGGGCTCCGAGGGTGGGTTCCTGCACACACAAACGCCAGGGACACAATTGTCCAGCAGGGGCACAGTTCTGGAGGATGAGGAGGAGGAGATGGAACCATGTTCACAGCAGAGTGACACCCAGGCCAGCTCATGGCCATCACTGGTGCGTGGCTGGGGGGATACATAGGACACAGACGATACACTTCCCACAGAGGACAGCCTTTCGTTGCCTCTGGGCAGCCTGGCACACATGAGCGATTACATGCTGCAGTGTCTCCACAACGACCGTCGAGTTGCCCACATTCTAACTTGTGCTCATTATTGGGTGGCCACGCTGCTGGATCCCCGTTACAAGGACAACGTACCATCCTTAATTCACTCACTGCAGCGCGATCGCAAGATGTGCGAGTACAAGCGCACGCTGGTAGACGCAATGCTGCTGGCATTCCCACCTGACAGCGGGGCCACAGTGGAAGCACAAGGCCAAGGCAGAGGAGGAGGAGGAGGAAGAGTTCGCCAACGCAACCAGGGCACGCACCTCAAAAGGCAGGGTTAGCATGGCCGAAATGTGGAAAAGCTTTGTCAGCACGCCACAACAAACAGCAGCACCAGCAGCTCATATGGAACTTCTTAGCAGGAGGCAGCATTTCACCAACATGGTGGAGCAGTATGTGTGCACATGCCTACATGTAGTGAATGACGGGTCTACCCCCTTCAACTTCTGGGTCTCCAAATTTGGCACATGGCCTGAGCTTGCCCTTTACGCCTTGGAGGTGCTGGCGTGCCCTGCAGCCAGTGTATTATCTGAACGTGTATTTAGCACGGCTGGGGGCGTTATCACAGACAAGCGCAGCCGCCTGTCGAGAGACAATGTGGACAAGCTCACGTTCATTAAAATGAACCAGGCATGGATCCCACAGGACTTTTCCGTACCTTGTGCAGAATAGAGATGGATACCGACCTTACCCAGCCATTGTTATATTTTTGATCTTTCTCACTCTTTTGGGGTGTACCCTCATTTAAAATGACTGAAAAAAAGCAGTGTTGGCTACCTCGTCCTCCTCCACCGCCACATCCACCACCACCTCAACCTCCCTCCTACTCCATATGGGCCTCGTCCTTCACAGATGAAGAACATTGTTTTATTTTTCTGTTTTTTTTTTGTTGTTTTAAGTTATTTCCCTATCCACATTTGTTTGCGGAGCACTTGCCATGCTCTTAACTATGTTTTGCTGCCATTTGCAGCACTCTAGCCCTTTCCATTGGTGTTTTAGAGCCATTTTAGTGCCTGAAAGTTCAGGTCCCCATTGACTTCAATGGGGTTCGGTGTCCAGGTAAAGTTCGGAAAAAGTCCGGGACACGGACCCGGACTTTTTTTTTTCAAGTTCGGCCGAACCCGCCGAACGCGGACATCCAGGTGTCCGCTCAACTCTAATCCTGATCGTTGAAGCTTTTCATGAATTCAGTTCCTTAAATTATTTTTTTAAAATGACTGTAAGGCAGACTCATATTATAGAGTAAAAAACATATTTTTATTTCGAAATTATCATAAAAGATTTTTTCTTTTGAAAGATAAAATGTGAAGAATTAGACTTATACAAAGATTAATGTATTACATATAAATGCCCTGAAGCCAAACACACAATATCACAGTAGTGATGGACGAACATCGGCCGGGGCGGTTCGTGAACGCCAGCCGCAAATTTTCTCAAAAGTCCACGAACAGCGAGTTCGCAGCTTGCCCCATTGACTTTAATGGGAGGCGAACTTTAAAAACCTTTAGGTCATATTTGCAGCCACAAAAGACGTACTAGATGTGCACAAATAATCCCAGCACATGGGCAATGTCATAACAGAAGTATTGCAATTGAAAAAGTTGCCCTAAATTTTTTTTTTTTTTTTTTTTACAGCAAAAAATAAATATTTTTTTTCATAAATCAGCCAGAACTGACAGCAGCTGGTAAATACATTGTCTAATACATATAGGGTCCATTGACACATCTGTAAAATGGGTCCGCATCCATTCCACAATTTGGCAGAACCTTTACAGATCCATTGTTTTTCATTTCCAGTCTGAAACATTTGGCATTCACAGGATAAAGAAGTAAGTGTCGGCCATAAAAGGCCCCAAAAATTAGCCCACATGGGTTTAACAGACAGCAAAAAACTTCGTTTTTGATGGCTAGAGGTACAGTAGACATTCACAATAGAGACAACAATGTCATATAGCAGAATGTGAAAAAATTGTGTTTTTCTTTCAAAACTGTCGCTCTTTTTTTGTTTATAGCGCAAAAAATAAAAATCGCACAGGTGATCAAATACCAATAAAAGAAAGCTCTAATTGTGGGAAAAAAGGACGTCAATTTTATTTGGGTACAGCGTCGCACGACCGCGCAATTGTCCGTTAAAGTAACCCAGTGCCGAATCGCAAAATAGGGCCTGGTCATTAAGCAGCAAAATCTTTAAAGTGATTAAAAACCTGTCAAAAGAAAGAAAATGGGCTGGAGTATTTTTTCAACTTAACATGTAGCTCTGAGCCTGCTAAAAAGTGGATAAACATGTGTAGCACCCAACAGGTAGGTGCTAGGTAAATGTATAGTGGGGCCTTGTCTGCCTAACAGCAGGGCTGTGATTTATTAGGTAGGGTGGCAGGGCTTCCAGATGTGCCTGCTGAGGGGAGAAGTATCCCCACTGGCTCCTGTTAGAGGCTTCTCATAGGTCAGTGTGGGAAGCCCAATCAGGGGACACATCCCAGCTTGTAACTACCCCAGAAGGCAGATTATGCTGCAAAGGATTCTGGGAGTCGGTATAAGTTTGAGGGAAGTGCGTGACAGGGTGTCTTTGGCGGGAGAAGAGCAGGAGGGAGAGGACGGCTGTCTCTCCTCCTGTCTGAGGAAGTGGATGTCTCGGGGTGTTGCCTGAGAATCCAGAGAGTGCTGAGTGAGCTGAGGGGGATCCAATGTGCCGAGAGCCTGCGGAGTGTGAGAGGGGTCCAATCCCAGGAAAGCCTACACAGGTCATGAGTACTGAAGATTGCCCCTGGGGGTCTGCCAGAGTCAGAGGGGACCACTCCAGAAGAGGTTCTGGGATCCAGTGTCAGCTAGCTGAAAGGAGGTACCTAGGTTGAGGACCCTGAAGTTACAGAGGGGGTACATCGTGAGCCCCGAAGAGTTCAAGGTTAAATGGGGCACCTGCAGTTGGGCCCTGAATTGTACAGTACAGTACAGTGTGTCAGTTGAGAGTTGCAGCTTTAGAGAGATTTACAACGTACTACCTCAAGCCAGTGCAAGGCCAGAGGGGAGTACTCAGTGACTTTGCAGTACAGCAGTGTCAGTAGTTCTACAATTCACAGTCCTGGATCTTCTGGACTTATTGTCGAGGATCCAGCACTTCTATCAAGCTACAGTGTGTTCTCAGTGTCAGTGAGCGTTGGCTGGCACCAAGGAAGCGCCAACGGGCATTTTTCCTGGTCCCAAGTGTATTTAGTTAAGCCAAAGGAGTATCCCACTCATTCCCTTCTCCCATCCCCCTTTTCTACAATAAAACCACAAAACCAAGATGCCGGAGTCATCCATGTCTCCGGTAACAATGGCAGACCCACATCAGGCCACAGGCCTGGAAAACCTGCTACAAATGAATTAGCCAACACAAGAAAAATGACAGCTCTTTCCACCACCACCATAAATAATGTACGTTCTGCATCCGATTTGCTCTCTTTCTCTAGACATTGGGATACAGTACCCTTCCCCTTCTTTAGACCATTGCCAGACATCTCAAGTCTCCCGCAAGTCGCAGGAGTCTCCCAATTTCCGCCCTGAGCTCACGGACACCCGCAAGCTCAGGGCGATATCCCAGCTGTCAGTGAGTGCAAGCCATCTCAGTCTCAAGCCTTCAGTGTGTGAGAATGGAGCTGCTACATCCTTTGTAGGACCAGCTCACAGGCGGAGTGATATCAAATGCACTCCGCCTGTGGGAGGAGTGGCAGAGAGGAAGCCACAACACTGACTGACTGCACAGAGAGACCTCACAAGTAGAGTTGAGCGGACACCTGGATGTCCGTGTTCGGTGGGTCCGGCCGAACTAGAAAAAAAAGTCTGGGTCGGTGACCCGGGCTTTTTCCGAACTTGACCCAAACCCCATTGAAGTCAATGGGGACCCGAACTTTCAGGCACTAAAATGGCTCTAAAAAACCATTGGAAAGGGCTAGAGTGCTGCAAATGGCAGCAAAATGTAGTTAAGAGCATGGCAAGTGCTCTGCAAACAAATGTGGATAGGGAAATAACTTCAAACAACAAAAAAAACAGAAAAATAAAACAATTTTCTTCATCTGTGAAGGACGAGGCCAATATGGAGTAGGAGGGAGGTTGAGGTGGCGGTGGATGTGGCGGTGTAGGTGGAAGCGGCGGTGGAGGGGGACGAGGTAGCCAACACTGCTTTTTTTAGTCATTTTAAATTAGGGTACACTCCAAGAGAGTGAGAAAGATCAAAAATATAACAATGGCTGGGTAAGGCCGGTTTCCATCTCTATTCTGCACAAGGTACGGAAAAGTCCTGTGGGATCCATGACTGGTTCATTTTAATGAATGTAAGCTGGTCCACATTGTCTCTGGACAGGCGGCTGCGCTTGTCTGTGATAACGCCCCCAGCCGTGCTAAATACACATTCAGATAATACACTGGCTGCAGGGCATGCCAGCACCTCCAAGGCGTAAAGGGCAAGCTCAGGACATGTGCCTAATTTGGAGACCCAGAAGTTGAAGGGGGCAGACCCGTCATTCACTACATGTAGGCGTGTGCACACATACTGCTCTACCATGTTGGTGAAATGCTGCCTCCTGCTAAGACGTTCCATATGAGCTGCTGGTGCTGCTGTTTGTTGTGGCGTGCTGACAAAGCTTTTCCACATTTCAGCCATGCTAACCCTGCTTTCTGAGGTGCTAGCGGTGCCCTGGTTGCATTGGCGACCTCTTCCTCCTCCTCGGCCTTGTGCTTCCACTGTGGCCCCGCTGTCAGGTGGGAATGCCAGCAGCATCGCGTCTACCAGCGTGCGCTTGTACTCGCGCATCTTGCGATCACGCTCCAGTGAGTGAATTAAGGATGGTACGTTGTCCTTGTAACGGGGATCCAGCAGCGTGGCCACCCAGTAATCAGCACAAGTTAGAATGTGGGCAACTCGGCAGTCGTTGTGGAGACACTGCAGCATGTAAAATCGCTCATGTGTGCCGGGCTGCCCAGAGGCAACAAAAGGCTGTCCTCTGTGGGAGGTGTATCGTCTGTGTCCTCTGTATCCCCCCAGCCACGCACCAGTGATGGCCATGAGCTGGCCTGGGTGCCACCCTGCTGTGAACATGGTTCCATCTCCTCCTTTAGAACTGTGCCCCTGCTGGACAATTGTGTACCTGGCGTTTGTGGGTGCAGGAATCCACCCTCTGAGCCACTTGTGAATAACTGCCCTGAAAGCCTTGGAAATGTTACCTCTTCATCCTCCTCCTCCTCCTGTGCATCCTTCATCCTCTTCCATCATCGCCCAAATCGTTTTTTGAAGGAGGCATAGAAGTGGGATAGTTAAGCTGAGAACGGAGTCATCGGCACTGGCCATGTTGGTGGAGTACTCAAAACAGCGCAACAAGGCACACAGGTCTCGCATGGAGGCCCAGTTATTGGTGGTGAAGTGGTGTTGTTCCGCAGAGCGACTCACGCGTGTGTGCTGCAGCTGAAACTCAACTATGGCCTGCTGCTGCTCGCACAGTCTTTCCAGCATGTGCAAGGTGGAGTTCCACCTTGTGGGCACGTCACATATGAGGCGGTGAGCGGGAAGGCCGAAGTTACGATGCAGCGCTGACAGGCGAGCAGCAGCAGGGTGCACAGACGGCCTGCACTTTCTGCAGCAGCTCTGACATATTGGGGTAATTTTTAAGGAACCTCTGCACCACCAAATTCAGCACATATGCCAGGCAAGGGATGTGCGTCAAACCGGCTAGGCCCAGAGCTGCTATGAGATTTTGCCCGTTATCGCACACCACCAGGCTGGGCTTGAGGCTCGCTGGCAGCAACCACTCATTTGTCTGCTGTTCCATGCTCCTCAACTCCTGCGTGGTGTGTGGTTTTTCCCCCAAACAGGCAAGTTTTAAAACTGCCTGCTGTCGTTTACCACTGGCTGTGCTGAAGTTGGTGGTGAAGGTGTTACGCTGACCGGATGAGGAGGCGGTAGAGGATGAGGAAGCGGAGTAGGAGGAGTTAGGAACAGGAGGCAAACTGAAGCGCCCTGCAATCCTCGGTGGTGGAAGGACATGCGCCAAATTGCTATCCGCCTCAGGCCCAGCCGCCACTGCATTTACCCAGTGTGCCATTAGGGAGATATAACGCCCCTGACCGTGCTTACTGGTCCACGTATCGGTAGTTAGGTGGACCTTGCCACAGATGGCGTTGCGCAGTGCACACCTGATTTTTTTCCCCCACTTGGTTGTGCAGGGAAGGGATGGCTTGCCTGGAAAAGTAATGGCGGCTGGGCACAACGTACTGTGGGACAGCCACCGACATAAGGCTTTTAAAACTGTGCGTCTCCACCAGACGGAATGACAGCATTTCAAAAGGCCAAGAATTTTGAAATGCTAGCATTCAGGGCCAGGGATCGCGGGTGGGTAGGGGGGTACTTCCTCTGAAGTGTTTGGGAGATGAAAAGCTGAAAGCTTCCACGGGACATTGAGGTGGATGAAGAGGCCGAGACTGCAGCAAAAGAGGAAGCAGGAAGAACCAGAGACCTTTCTTGGTTTTGAAGGTGTCTACTCCACTGCAGCTCATCCTTTGCACTTAGATGCCTGATCATGCTTCCGGTTCCGGCGCCGTATGGAGAGGGAGTGAGCGCAGCGGCTCCGACCGACCCCGCTTACAAAATCAGCTAATACCACTCGCTGACAGCCCTCATCGCCCCATCCAGCGCTGGAGAGTCTCCCCGCATCGTCCTGCGTTGATGGATAGATTTGTTGTCCACGGAGCCTCCAACAATCCGGCCGTGCTGCCTCCAGGATCCGCCGCTCCAGGCCGCTCCCCAGCCCCCTGGCAATATGGCCGCCGCACCCACAGTGGATGGCGCGGATCCGCCTCATGCAGTCCTCCCGCCGCATCTAGCTTCGGACCCTCAATATCAGCTGATGGCGCAAGCGGTGGCTGTGCTCCTCACCCCCACCATTACCGAGGCAGTGGAGCGGGCGGTAACTGCAGGGATCACCCAGCTGAGGAAGGAGCTGGGTGACCAGGCCAAAAGGCTAACGGAGGTGGAATCCAGAGTCTCTGACCTGGAAGAGGAGATCCAATCCTCCTTTGCCAACGAAACTAAAATGGCACAGACCCAGCAGTACTTGCTGGAGAAAATTGATGACCTTGAGAATCGGTCTCGTAGGAACAACCTACGGATCATCGGCCTGCCGGAATCGTTTAATGTGGGTCACCTCCCGGACATTTGCTCCACTCGTATCCCCCCGGCTCTTGGTCTTACTGCCCCATGCACGGTTGAACGAGCACATCGCCTGGGAGCTCCTTCTAATGATCGTAAGACCCCACGACCTGTCATTGTTCGCTATCTGAATTATGCTGACAGATTGTCTATACTACGCTCCTTCAAGAATGCCAAGTCGTTAGTCTTGGATGGTAGTAAATTGCTCCTATTCGCGGACTAATCGCAAGAAGTGGCACGCCGTCGCAAAGCTTTCCAACCAGCCTGCAATGCCTTGTTCCAAAAAGGCCTAAAGTTTACCTTAGCCTATCCAGCCACACTCAGATTCACGGATCAGTTCGGCGAAACAAAAGCCTTCTCCATTCCGGAAGAAGCCATGGAATACGTCCAGACCCACCTCCATCTCTCAATGGATACATTACCCCCTGCGGCATCGTCTGCTTCGCCCTCTTATAGAGACCTTCGCAGCCCCCGCAAAGAGTCCCCTAAGAGGGGTCGCTTCTCCTCCAACTCCTCGCACAGAGACAGATTCCGCTGACATTTCTTTCACTCCCGCTAGTCAGGAAATTATTGCCTGTCTCTGTCCCAGTGGGCTGTCACACCATTTACATCTAACCCTATCTACACTCCTAGATCCAATGTTTGAATTGGCTTTTTGACTTTGTTTTGGTCCTCTATTGCGCCCCACTTGAGTGCATAGTTATTCACCACTGCCTATCTGCCAGTGTTATGGTAACAATGTTTGTAATGTTTACTATGTCTTTCTCCTACTCACAGCCTTACCGAAGTACTGGTGCCTTCAAGTCACCCCCAGCGGGATGTCGAGCCTGGCGAATGATCTGCAATGTTCTCTGCAGCACGTTCCATCTTATCTCAGGGCGAGCGGGCCCAGCCACTATTCGGTAACGCTGTCGGAGGTATGTTTCCATACGGAAAAAAGTGAAGTCCACAGTTCCTATGGTACGTTATTTTGATCTGTTTATCTTTTTGTGTGTCACGTCCCTTCCCCCACTGGCCTGGCTAGTGAGGGAACGGTGCGGTAAGTCTTCCCTGGTTTTCATCTTCCTTCATGCCGTCCCTGTGCCTCCCTTTGCTTCCCCTGTACTCCCAGTCCGAGTGACCTACGTTTATCTCCCTTCTTCAAAGCCTTCGTGCAAGCTCCTAGTCTACATATTACGCCCACCTTGATTTAGGTATAACCTCGTGGAATGTGAAGGGTTTACGCTCTCCCCACAAACGTATGGCCATACTACGTCACTTGCGCAGATTAAACACGGACATAGCTCTCCTCCAAGAGTCCCACCTATCCCAGTCTGACATAGACTGTATGAAAAAGTTGTGGGTGGGTAGAATATACGGCTCTCCTTCTGCCAAGGGTAAAGCTGGTGTACTGATACTAGTCCACAAACGGGTCTCCATTGACATTTCTCAGGTACATTCAGATGACAATGGTAGACTACTGATCCTTCAACTGGCGCTCCCCTCTGAATCGGTGATCTTAGTCAATGTCTATGCCCCCACCCCCCCGTCCGCGTCCTTTTTCCAACACTTGACGGGCCTCCTGGCCCCTCATATACACTTGCCTCTCCTTCTGGGGGGTGATCTAAATGCTGTGATGGACCCCCTTGTAGACAGGTCAACTCCCATCCCCAAATCATGACATACGACGGATGTCTCCCCTTCCCTCCTCGCTAACTTTGCTGATAGTCTCCAACTCCAAGACCTCTGGCGACTGGCCAACCCCACTGACAGATCTTACTCCTTTTACTCCTTTTCTCGCATCGACTACTTCTTAGGCAATCACCCGAGTCTGTGTATGACGCACTCCCCTGCACTCCATGATATGGTGATCTCCGATCACTCCCCCCTCTCGATAACCCTATCGTTCTCCACCCTGCAGCAATCATATAAGCCTTGGCGATTCCCCTCATATCTGGCAAACAACGCTGAATTACGTAGTGTTCTGGAAGCTACATGGCAGACCTTCCTTTCAGATAATGCACAACATGCTGATGACCCGGTGTTGCTGTGGGAGACGGGCAAAACAGTCCTCAGAGGGCGTATCATCGCCTTCGCCACGGCATACAAAAAGAAAGCGATGGCTGGCTATCTTCAAGCCAGCGCGGCGCTCCAGGCTGCACACGCTCGTCTCCAGCAGCAACATGCACCCTTACACGTTACACAATGGAAGGCAGCTAAACAAGAGTTTGACAAATGGGCGTTAGCGCAGGAACAATTCCATACATCGGTACACGAGCTGCAGTTTCACAAATTTGGAAACAAGTCGGGCAAACTCCTCGCACGTCTTTGCAAAGGTCCGCACACTATCACACCGATAAAATCTTTGCGAAATCACACAGGCTCCCTAGTCTCGTCCCCCAAGGACATTAATTTGGTCATGGAACATTTCTACGCCTCCCTATATGGCAAAGACCCCATAGACGAGTCTGAGGCCTCCTCCTTCCTTCGGGAAATACCTCTGCCCACGATTTCTGCTTCCCAATTATCGCAACTGAATGCACCCATTGACATCTCGGAGGTCCTTGAAGCCATTTCTTCCCTGTCCCCTGGCAAAGCTCCTGGCCCCGATGGCTTCTCCTCCGAATTCTTCAAGTTAATGACACAGTCATTATCCCCCTCCTTAGTATCTCTCTTCCAATTTATATTGGATGGTGGTCCTTACATCCCTACAGGTTCACAAGCCCACATAAAATTGATCCCCAAGCCGGGCAAGGATCCGTCCGAGCCAGGGTCATACCAGCCCATATCCCTAATCAACCTCGATGCCAAACTGCTTTCCAAAATAATAGCCCGCAGACTAGCACTCATAATGCCCACGATCCTCCATCCCTCCCAATCTGGTTTCACCAAGGGTCGATCTGCCACAGCCAACATACGCAAAGTACTAGCCGTCCTGTCCCAACAGCAGATTGCCCCGCAGTCGGATATTGCCATATTCACACTTGACGCCGAAAAGGCATTTGACAACGTCAGCTTTCGATGGTTGCACCTAGTCCTCCGAAAATTTGGCTTCACGGGTCCCTTCCTACACCTCATAACCACCATGTATAACTCACCCACTGCGAAGGTGGTTACTTCCAATGTCTTATCTGATGATATACCCCTACACAAGGGCACCCGTCAAGGCTGTCCCCTATCACCCCTCCTCTTCAACCTGGCCCTAGAGCCCTTATCCCGTTATCTCGCTAATCATGCAAATCTATCTGGAGTCCAGGTTGGAAATACGGAACTTCGATCGGTATTATTTGCAGACGATATATATATTGTTCTCTTCCAGCCCGGCACAGGACGCGGGTACAGTTAAAACCATATTTGATAGATTTTAGATTTGTGCTATGGACTCCGCATAAATTGTGCTAAGAGCGAGATATTGTCCTTGAAATATACACAGTCTCCTCCATGGTCCCAACACTCCCCCTTTCCGTTAGCAAAATCCCACATTAAATACCTAGGAATCCACATTGGTAGGACACCGTCGTCCCTGTACAGCCTGAATTACACCCCACTTCTCCAGAAAGTCACCAAAGAATTGTCCGGGTGGTCCAAACTCCCCATATCTCTAATTGGGAGATGTCATCTATATAAGATGGTCTCCTTCCCCAAATTGTTATACGTGATACAGACCCTGCCCCTTCTGATTAAACACAAAGATCTGATGATCTTCCACAAGGCCCTCACTACCTTTTTATGGTCCTCTAAAAAACCCCCCAAGAATCAGAGGCGGCATGAACCTCCCCGACATACGGTTATACAATTTGTGTAGTCTTGTTAGGGTTGGTCTAGACTGGATTCACGGCACCTCCACTGTCTCCAACTAACCACTAGAATCACAAATCGCACAACCATTCAATCTCGGTGCTATTTTGCACTGCAAGCTGGGTGACCTACCAGTGCACTTAAGACAACATGTTTTATTCAGAGACACTGGGGCTGCGTGGAAGGAGATGCGCAAAAAACTTGGTTGCCCAAAATATTTATCTAGATCTCTACGCATCGGAGGTCATCCTGCTTTCTTCCACCTCAACCTAGAAAGGATCTACTCTACCTGGGCTGGCCATGGTCTAAATTTCTTGCACCAACTCTACGACCCCACCTCTGGATCCCCGCTTCCTTTCTCAACCCTTCAATCTTGTTTCGGAATACCCGCCACTCAGTACCTCTATGTGCACCAGCTACATAGCTTTGTCAATTCCCTTTGCTCCAAACCGTCTGGACGTTTCACCCTTGACCCTCTGGACTCTTTGAACTTGGAACCCCCCTTGAAGATATCACAGCTATACCGACCACTTCAATACGCATTGGAAGCCAAGGCCAAAGGTTACCTCTCTTCCTCTTGGGATAAGGCCCTGTCACTCACGGCCACAAAACCTCTTTTATTGTCTGGATTTAAAACCACCTGCACCTACATCTGCAACGCCTTTTGGAGAGAGCAGCAACTCAAAATATTACACCATGCCTATGCTCCTTTCTCCTCCTCCCGTTCGGACACCCCTTACCAAGCTTGCTCCTGGTGTTTGTCCTCTCGTCCTACACTGCTACACAAATTGTGGTCATGCCCCCATATCTCAAAGTTTTGGGACCAAGTCGAACTCATGACCCTTCAGGTCACATCCCTTCAACCTACCAGAGACCCTCTCCCTCTTCTATTTGGATACTTGGATGGGGCACCCAAGACTGTCACGGGACTGAACCCTCGACAAAAAGCAACCATTATCAGTAAACACAAACCCTGGATAGCCACCTGCTACATGGTCTCCAGGAGAGTCATACTCCGACATTGGGTATCCCCCACGCCTCCGAGTTGGAGAAGTCAGCTCGGATCTTACGGCTCTCCTTCACAGGGAACATTTGGACTTGGTCCTGAACAAAACCATACCTGGTCTGTTTTGGAGGAAATGGTCTGCATACATGGAACTTTTTCCTACTCATCTCCCACGCAGCCCGAATGAGACTTCCTCAACTGCCACCTCTGGGAGATCTCTCTCTCCCCCCCCCCCTACATTCCACTCACCTTTGATCGATTCCTTACCAAAGCTCTAGATTACACAGATATTAGGTTTAATACCCAGATTGCATCCGGTATTTACACCATAGTGTATGATTGTACCCTAGATATGTGCTTAAGGCTTTAGCTTTCCTGCTAGGCTGTTCTTTCCCTCACTTTCTAATCACTCGGCTCTCTTAACCCCCCCCCCTTTCCCTTTGTACCTTCTTACCCCTCCCACATCTCTTCCCCCCCCCCCCCATTTTCTTTTACCTGTTCTCTCGCTCCTAATATCCTCACCAAAACCTACTTTCCACTCTGTGAGGGGCACAACAACATCGACATACTGATACCATAAGGAGATGCCCTTGGGTATCCCTAGGAATACCTCTCCCCCCCCCACCCACCCACATTACCCTTTTCTTCTTTGTTATTATATGCCTATTACATAATGCTTTACGGTACATCAGGGACGCCTGATGACTAGTTACAATTAGTTTGAATCTTTGAGTTTCTGTAAATGCATGATGCTTTGTGCAAAATTGTTAACTTTTGAAATACTAATAAATACTTTCTTAAAAAAAAAAAAAAAAAAAAAAAAAAAAAGATGCCTGATCATGCAGGTTGTGCTCAGGTTGAGAAGGTTTATGCCTCGCTTCAGGCTCTAATTGCACAGGGTGCAAACCACTCGTGTCCTGTCATCAGCACATTGTCTGAGATACTTCCACGCTAGAGAACTCCTTTGACCTGGCTTTGGTGCGCTCGGTCCCTTGCTGCATTGGGCAGTAGCAGGCGTAGTGTCTAGGACACGGCCACTCCGCTTCTGCACCCTGCTCCCTCTTCTGCTGTGCTGGTGGCTCTGTGCGACCACCACCTCTTCCTCCAGACTACTCAGGTAACCTGCATGACCTTCATTCCATGTGGGGTCGAGGACCTCATCGTCCTCCACATCATCTTCCACCCAGTCTTCACCCCTGCCTTCCTTGTCGGTCTCCACAATTCTGAGTGCCGCAGCAGTTGGCACCTGCATTTCGTCGTCATCATCAGAGACGTGCTGTGATGGTCCTTCCATGTACTCATCTTGAGAAATAAGTGGTTGAGCATCGCTACACTCAATCTCTTCCACTTCTGGGGCAGGGCTAGGTGGATGGCCCTGGGAAACCCTGCTGACAGAGTCATCAAAAAGAAGAAGAGACTGCTGCATGACTTGGGTCTCAGACTACTTGCCGGATTTGCAAGGGGGTGAGGTGAAAGACGTTTGGACATTGGCTGCAGGTGCCAACTCTGACCTTTCTGCAGTAGACTGGGTGGGAGACAATGTGAAGGAACTGGAAGCACTGTCAGCAACCCAATCTACTATCGCCTGTACTTGTTCTTGCCTCAACACTTGTAGTTGTAGAGGCGCATGATGCCCTACCAAATACTGCTGCAGGTTCTGTCGCCTACTCACACTTGAGGAAGGCGTTTCACTTGTGCGTGTAGCTGGCACAGATCGACCACGTCCTCTCCTTGCAACAGGAGCTCTACCAGCAGCGCCACGGCCCCCATTTGACATTCTCATATTTCTGTAATTTAGGATCTTGCCCTAGAAAGGTGTTTATTGAATAGCAGAATAAAACAGTATCGCACGGGTGTATCTCACAGTCAAATATGCAAAGTATGCCGCAATTTAATTTTTTTCACCCAAAAAGGGTGTATATTGAATAGCGGAATAGAAAAAAATGTTATAAAACAGTGTATCTCACACGTACCAACACAGACAAGGCCCCGATTACAATTTTTTGTACCCTAAAGGGAGGATGAGGAAGAGGAGTAGGAGGAGTTTGGAACAGGAGGCAAACTGAAGCGCCCTGCAATCCCCGGCGGTGGAAGGAGATGCACCAAACAAATTTAAAAAGGTGTATCTCACACGTATCGATACAGACTATGCCGCAATTTAATTTTTTTCACCCCAAAAGGGTGTATATTGAATAGCGGAATAGAAAAAAGTATATAAAATTGGTGATTTTTTTTTAATAGCAGTGTCTTATGTTTTATGTCACGGTCAGCAGCAGGCTATGAACGGAAAAAAAAAATTCCCCTTTAACTTTGTAATTTTTAAATTGCAGATTAGAACAGCAATCTGTAGTAAAAATATAGCTGAATGCTGCACACAACAGACTGATAAAAATATTTTTTTTTCTCCCCCCTCCTCAGTGGGCTCAAGTGAGGACAAAAAGATCATTCACTGCACAACCCCCCACACAGCAAAATCAATGTAGATCGCTAACAGACGATTGTTCTGTCCTGTGTCTCCTATCTGTCCCTGCCTACTCTCTCCAGCCTGTCCCTAAAATGCTCAAATATCTTTCCCTGCCTACACTCCGACCTGTCCCTGCATTCTTTTCGGGCACAATGTTGTTTTTCCCTGTCTGTCCCTAATCAGCAGCAGCCAGCACCGTTAGGTGTGCTCTCTCCCTACACTACAGCAGACTGACGCACCGCGCTGTGTCTCTCGAGCTTATAAAGACCTGGGTCACATGCTTCAGCTGGCCAATCACAGCTATGCCATTAGTAGGCATGGCTAGGATGGCTTCTAAGGCACACCAGTTAAACGCTTGTTGATTGGCTGTTGAAAGCCCGCCATTACATACAAAACAGGAAATGAAATTACCGAACACAGATTTTAAACCCGAACATACAGTAAAGTTTTCGGGTCCGTGTCCAGGTAGCAAAAATCCAATTATCTGGTACGGACCCGAATAATACAGTCCGTGTTCGCTCAACACTACTCCTGACGCTAGGCAGAATGAAACCGAGTTGGGAGTGGTCACTGCAGGGGGGTATTGACCAGATGGGACAGCCCCCATGGGTGTGTATATGCAAATGCCTTTGTTCTTTTGACTAAGTCTTTATGCCTAGCTACTCCAGCGGAGGGGAAGTCAATACCCAACAGTGATGACTTAGGAGGCGGCGACTGTCGGAGGACGTAAGAGAAATTGTATGTTAGTGCAAATAAAATAGAAGTATCACGGACAGTACTCAATTCTCTATTGACAAGAGTGAAAGCACAGCCCCTCATATTTACAGTGTTGGCTGTACAAGTCACCTAGTCAATATTTGCACCAAAACTGCCGGTAAGGAGCTCTCAGCGTCAACTGAGGAACTGCTCATTGACATACTACTTTGAGAAAAGTTCCAAACAAAGAGAAGACCTAAAAAAGAGTTAAGAGTTTTGCAATGTTGCCCAGCAGAGAGTCCAAAAGCATTGTCCTACATGCTGGCTTTCTTTAGGAAAAGGTTTGGACCATCTGATCTACCAGTGGCCAGCTTTTCTTTCATATTTTCAGTCAAACAGTGAGAATCAGAAGTCCGCTCATATTCAGAAAAGGCTGAAAGATCCCCCCCCAAAAAAACTATATGCATGCTTTCTCCATAACGTCACACAATGCTTTGACAAATTTAAATTTGATTTTTTAAAACAAGGCACCTGTCCTCTTCAAGTTGCATCAGAGTGTACACAAGCTCCTTCATGCAATTGCAAGCAGATTTATAAAGCCAAAAAGGTAATGAGAGAACAAAAACATTGAGGAAATCAATGTAAGCAACAGTGAAATTCACCTCCCAGATGAAGCTTTTTTATTGGGTACCTGGCAAGGAGGCAGTTAAGTGAGGAAGGACAAGAGATGCCCCGTTACAAGACAAATCTGTTTTTAAAGAGGTCAGAGCATTCTATGCCAAGAGCTTTAAAGAAATCATGGAGAAGTTCCCAATGAAAGATCAAATTTTAAAGAAACTGTCTGGTCAATATGGAGAACCAAGATGAGGTGAATCCAGAGCAGATTTTGACAGAGAATTCCAAATGTGATCAAGGCAGATGACAGAGCAGCTCCACTTAGAAGTCATGGATTATGTCTCAACTAACCTTGAAGGACTGGTGCCAAACTACAAAAGTTTGCCAGTTGATAGAATTCTGGGGAAGCTGGCATGGAGCGCCATCTCCCTAAATTGAGTTTTTGCAGGTTGGGATGTCTGCTACAGGTACTGTAAATATCTCCTAAACTTGCACTGTTTAGGAGATATTTACATTGCATGCAGCCAATGACTTCATTGGTGCATGCGCTCTGAAGGAACAGCCACCCCTGTCGTGCCTTCAGAGCCCTGTGCCGTCAACATCTGCTCCCACACGTATGATGTGATGTCATCGCAGCTCCAGCCATCAGGTGGCTGAAGGATGCATACCTGGAAGAACGACCATACATGTCTGCCCTGTTATCGGTAAGCGGGCAGCACTGCGGGGCTTCATTCTATGGTAAGAATTTCAAGCGATGCATACTAGCTCATTATGTCTTTGTCTTTCAGATTTTACATTTTTTTTTTCTAACACTGGGACAGAAACGACACAGATGGCAACCAGAAAAAAAAATAAGGGTTGATTCACTGAAGGCAAATAGTCTTAGGCCATGATTTTCAGCTGGGCTGTCATGGTTCCCAGGTGTGGCTGTTTAGACTGGGGAGTCTCCCACTGTGCTCAATGAGGGCTCTCATTAGGCAGTGGAGGAAACCAGGCCAATGGCGCACCCAGGCTTGTATCTACCCCAGAAAGGCAGATTGTGCCGCAGAGCATTCTGGGAGTGGGTATAATTTTGAGAGCACATGACGCAGCATCTTTGGCAGGAAGCCGAGTCCCAGGAGGGAGAGTACGGCTGTCTCTCCTCCTGTCAAGACTAATCAGGTGTCCCAGGCTGCTGAGCTGCAGAGAGGATCCGGTGTACTGGGGACCAGTAGAGCTGGGTTTCAGGAAAGCATTCCCAGTCGTGAGTACTGCAAACTGCCCCTGGGGTCTGCCTAGTGAGAGGGGACCACTCCCAAGAAGGTCAGAGGGAGCCAGGAGCTAGCTGGTGCAGGAGCAAAAGAAAAAGTGGTGCCAGTGTTGACCCTGAAGAGTAAAGGGGGTTCTAGAGTTGACACTGAAAGAGTAAAGGGGTCGCCAGCGGTTGGGCCCTGAAGTGTTAAGTGTACAGCATTGCAGCAAAAGCAGTTTACAAAGGCTACCTCAGTCAGTGAAGGGCTGGAGGGAGCAGCGTTCAGGACTTTTGAGCTAACCAGAGTGTCAGAATTCAGGCAACAGTACAGTACAGTTCAGGTACAGTGCAAGCAAGTCAGTGATTCAAGCGCCAGCAAGCGTTGGGTCGGCATCCAGCTGGCGTCAAGTCATCGCTGAAAGGCATTTTTCCGCAAGTGTCCCAATTTGTACCTAGTTGAGCCAGAGGAGTATCCCACTCATTCCCTTCTCCCATCCCCATATAAAACAAACCAAAGATGCCAGACTGTTCTTTGACTCAAATCTCACACTTGGGCAATCAACTTAAATATGCTGTTTGTGTTACCGGTGACCATGGCAGACCCACATCAGACCAATGCCTGGATATATTGCTACACAGCCTACCTGACAGGGCCCCCCCATTCCTGGCTGAAAGTTATTTAGGACATTTATCAGTCTCTTTGCAGCCTCACCAGCACAGATCAATGAATGGTAAATGCTCTGAGGCTTCCTGCTCAGTCACAAACTGAAGCATAGTAAACACTGTTTACCATTCTTGGAGAGATTAGTGGACACAGGAGTGATTAGTACCGATCATACTTAACTCCGAAATGGAAAGGGCCAGGAAATGATATTTCCTAACCCCTCCCAATATCCATCCTGGAACATATCCCTTTGTGCCCGCAGGAGAGGAGAGAAGCCAGTAGTGCTGCAGGGGAAATGGGCACAAATGGGTACTGCTGTGGCAGTGATCAGACAGTTGGTGGCACTAATATACAGTGATATCAGGACAGCAATCACATTTCAAAGCCAATCACAGTGGGCCAGTACACCAGGGATCTGTAATCTATGTCCGCAGAACTGATCTCACTACACATTGACACCAAGGATGCACTGGTATTAGAATGATGCCCGTCTGGCCCAGGCGTGTGCATTGGCCAGGTGGGAGGTAACCAATGAACATTCAGGAGTTTGAAGGTTATATGCATCTTGTTTTAAATTGATTCTATGATTTTAGTATGCATCACTTACCTAACTGCATTTTCTTCAACTAGTCTAGCTAGTTGAGAAAATAAATTTAAGGGGACCCACCATCACAAGGCCTAATTGTATACTTTAGTGGTCAAATACTAAGCCAATGTTGTGCATGGTATGCTGCAGGGTAGTAGTTATAAATTTAAGATCATGCAATGCATTTTAAATTTTAAAAACAAGGCTGGAATACTATTACGACTACTATTATGTGCATATACTTATTCTGTACCAGTCAAGTCTGATCACATTTTCTCTTTTTTATGGTAAAGTTGGTACATTCAGAAGTTAGTCATGTTATTTTAACACAAAAAAATATACTTCCCCTGCTCTGTGCAGTGGTTTTGCAGAAGGCAGCCCGGACCCTCCTCTTGGGTCCCTGGCTATAGCTTTTGGCCCCTCATTCGTATTGCGCCCCCACAGCAAGCAGCTTGCTATGGGGACACCCAAGCCAAGCTGCAGCTCCCTTTGTCCATGCACATGAAGCTGCCATTCGGCCACACCCCCTCTCCCGATTGACCGAGTTTAACAGTGGGAGCCAATGGCGATGTTGCTGCATCTCAGCCAATCAGGGGAGAGTCTGACAGCTGAGGCACTTGGATAGAGAGTGGGCTCAGGTAAGGATAGAGAGTGGGCTCAGGTAAGCATTAGGGAGACTGCTGCACACAGAAGGCTTTTTAGCTTAATACATAAAATGGATTAAAATTTAAAAAAAAAAAAACCCCATCTGAATTACCTTTTAATCTAAGTGCAAGCACACTGCCCACCACCATCTAGTTAAAACACATGGTAAAAGATGTAAAGACACTGCTTATGTTTAATAATCATGTCAACATTTATTCTTCACAATTCTGTACAATATTTTTTACAATGTATTTTTTACAATGTTCGGTCATTCCAAGGATGTCAACGTCATCACTTAGCCTCCCGAGTTCACCTTGACTTTGCTTGCATACGAACACTGCCAGTATAGGTGAGCAGAATGGAGGCAGCAGCTAAAAAGAGTAAAGATAGGGTTAGAGACAAGACAATTCTAAGCATGGCCAAGACATTTCTGAGCATGGCCTTTAAAGTGTATTTACAGCTATATTTACATTACACCCACTTTTAATATTCCTTAAATGTTGCAGTTACCATAGCATACCTTAGAAAGTTAATATTTAAATACATTTTGAAAGTACTTTACCTTCTTAATCCCTGCATGCTCTTTGTGAGCTTTTCTTTATGGGGTCTGAATATACACTGTACCAAACAGTTCCAGGAAATCTCCATTAACCTATAAAGGATAGCGAAAGTGTAAATGGTTAATTCTACCTGTGCCAATATTGGCTCAGTGCTAAAATAGTCTATATGCACTCTGCTTCCAGCCATAGGGGTGGAGTAGCATTTAGAAAGAAAACTAAAAAAAAAAAAAACGGGAAGTATATGGACAAAACACTTGAAGCCAACAGAACACCCCTCCCCAAATGCTTGTTAAGCTAGATCGAATGAAAAACCTTTCCACTTACATCCCATTGCACCCCATACATAGATTTCCTTGAAATATTTGTACTACAAAAAGGTTACATATGGATGCTTACCAAATTCCAACACCAACAGTGCATTGCCAGAAATTAGCCATGCTGCTCATCCAGCCACCTGAATGAAATGGAGGCACCATTAAAAAACACAGAGGATGACAGTGCCTTTAGACCAAGTATCAACTTTTTAAAAATCTGTTCACCATTCTGCCTATTCTGTGCAATAGAACTGTTCTAATCAGTGCAACTTGAGTCGCAACAACTTAGAAAAAGATTCCTATGCTACTTTTGGTCCAACTTTGGTACCACTTGCATGGACTTATGATTAAACTTTGAAGTTGGGTGCAGTGTGAACCTGGGCCATTAGACAAACCAATGTAAAACAATGAATTCCTGACTGGGCTCTTGAAGTACGAGGAGTGAATATTTTTTTACAATTGATCAACATTTAAAATGTAATATTTTAGTAGTAATATTTGACATTAATATTTGACACTGCTTCAGGATCTGAGGCAAAAAAATTGATGCGGCTCTTTGTGGGACCACAAAGTCTGCAACCAACAAAAAAAAAAAAAACCCTTTACTGCACCAGGGTGGACACAAAATGACCAGCGAAGAGTAATCATTGGCACAGTATACACACGCAATTAGAATGGGCTTCAGTGATCTACAAGTGAATAATCTACATATTCTGGAAACGTTCAGTGGGGCTAAAAGGGCCGCAAAACAAAATTGATGTGCAATCTGTTAAGCTACCTTAGTGGAGCTTAACAGGTAAACCAACGATTTAAACCTATTTGTGTTTAGTGGGAGTGGCATGTGTTAGACCCTTTTCCCATAAGGGCATAAGGATTCTAACGCAATACCAAAAAAGTCTGACCCAAGAATAGGAGTATTGATGTTGGCCTGGTCCAAGCATTTGTTGACTCTAGTATGGTGCCCTCATACTCTAACCAAGAAAGACCAGGAGCAGTCCAAATCAACACTCTGTATTCCCAGGAAGAAAGGATGTGCAGTCAAAGATAATCCTACCGTTCCAATCATGAGCCATAATTGAGCCCCTGGACTGGATCCCAAGCCGTTCTGCAGCGGAGGGCAGAAAGAAAGAATCTCCCCCAACCCCATCCTTCATGAAGGACTGGGCACTCGCCCTCCAATTCAGCCAGGACTGAGATTGACCCAGTCTCCAAGTCCTCCGCTACAGAAAAGCCCATTCCCCAGCCCAGTGACCCAATCATAACCCACAAAAGGACAGGTAAGACCATCTAAGACAGCAGACCCTTTACTTCCAGAGAGCAGATTTGCTCTCTGTAGACTTCCCCCCCCCAAGAGGTTTCAGAGCGCAATCCTTGCTCTTCCATCCATCCCTGTATATGGCAGAAAGAACTCCTAGAAACCGGTAACCTGCAGGGTAAGCACAAAATGTGGATTAAGGAGGCCAACAGAGTCTGAAGCAGCAGGGCGGGGCAAAACACTGCTACAACAAAGCTCAATCCACAATCCAGGAGCTCATTTCTTCCCAGAGACTTCCGTCTGAACAAGAAGTTCTTAGACCCCAAAATCTAAGGGATATGATGGAATATGATAAGAGTTATGATATAAAGTTCATAACTCAGTCTGGTGATTTATAGCAAGCTATGGACTAACGGGTTAGCAAATTCCTGTGGGTCCACACAAGTGTGTGGCTATCCCAAGCCAAGACTTATAATAAAAGCTCATAATCCTGGTAAAACCTAGCAAACCAAGCTAGACTATCATCCTTAACCACTTAAGCCCCAGAAGATTTTACCCCCTTCCTGACCAGGAGGTTTTTTGCGATTTTTTACTGCGTGACTTTGATGGACAATTGCGCGGTCGTGCGACGCTGTACCTAAATGAATTTGACGTCCTTTTTTTCCCACAGCTTTCTTTTGGTGGCATTTGATCACCTGTGCGATTTTTTTAATCATGCGCTATAAACAAAAAAAAAGCGTAATTTTTGCAAAAACAATAATATTTTTCACTTTTTTTTATATGAAATTCCCCCCCCCAAAAAAAAAAAATGTAAAAATCAAAAATTTTTTAACATTTTCGGCCAAATTGTTTTACGCTACATATGTTTGGGAAAAAAAAAAAAAAAGCGTATTTTGATTGGTTTGCGCAAAAGTTATCGCGTTTACTAACAAAGGGAAAGATTTGTCATTTTTGGTGTTTTTTTTTTTAACAAGTAATGGCGGCGATCTGCGATTTTTTTTGCGGTACTGCGACATTGCGGCGGACAGATCGGACCCTTGACTGACTGACACTTTTGCGGGTACCAGTGACATTACTGCAGTAATCAGTGCTATATATATGCACTGTTACTGCAAAAATGACACTGGCAGGGAAGGGGTTAACTGTATTGGACAGGGAGGGGTTATATGTTTCCTAGGGGCGTGATTCTAACTGTAGGGGGACAGGTCTCCTAGTGTAAAAACAAAGATCAACGGTTCTACATAGTAGAACCGTCTGATCTTCATTTTTACACAGGGGAGAATGACAGGCGGCTTGTTTACATAAGCCGCTCTTTCTCCCACTGTACCGGCGATCGTAGTGTGACCGGCGGACATCGGGTCCGCGCTCGCCCGCTATTGGCTCTAAAAAGGAGTGACAGGCGAGTGCCGTAGACCTACGTCACTCTGCCTGGCCGGGGCTGACTGCCGCAGTAAATCTACTGTGAGCAGTCAGCAACAGGTTAATGCGTTTTAGGTGGGTACCCACCTTCCACCGATTCTGCAGGAGAAGAGAAGGGATTCCATCTTGCTTGGGAGTGTTCACAGCCTATAACTTGCTTGCAGTGATCAAGGCTTCTAACTAGTTATGGAAAAAAAAAAAAAACATTTTCAATGGCAATGGGTCTACTTAAAGAGATAAAGTTTGAGATGGAGGTTAAAAATACAAAAGTTAAGACATGAGAGGCTCACTGCTGACGTAAAATTCTTGACCTGCTGTTATGCTTAACACTTGGCTTTAGGTGTTCCATGTTACTCCATACTTGTCCAGGTTAAGAGCTCAGTATGACAGCCAAGCAAGTGAAATTTCCAGAACCCTCCATTGTTTCCTATGCTTCTAGTCCTAAAAAACGAAAAAATAAAAGAAAAAAGAACTACCCTAGGTAATTCTATACTTAGCAGAGCCAAGATTTTTTTGCTTCAATTCTACCTTGCAATGGTTTACTGAACAGCACAGAAAGTAATGGACTTGTTGCCTTGCTAACTTAAAGTTAGTCTGAAAACAAGCAAGCAGTCGGTGAACATCTGAATTCCTTATTTTTCAGGTCAGACACTTAAAGCATTGGAGCCAAAGAATTAGCAGAGGGCCAGAACAAACCTTCTCAAAAAAAGTCTTCCAGCAGTGGCAGCCTCTGTACTCTTCTCGTGGTTAAGGCAGGACTGGATGAACCCCAGGGAACCAGGTCAGCATGGCCAAAGAAATTGCATCCTGGTGTTTAGGCTGCCAACCAAATGCTCCACACAAACAGCACTCGCCCACCCCAAGTATCCTGGGCTCTGCTTGCCCATATGCAGGCCTAAGACCAGCATAGTGGGTGCACATGCGCTCTTCCTCCCCCCTTCTGGTGGCCAACTCAGAAGGGACGTGTGACAACTTCCGGGTCCCCATTGACAATTTCCCCAGCCATCAAGGCCACAAAAGAATTTAATGCAGTGCGATGTGCATTGCTTTACATTCAGTGGAGCATAGGGGAGACATGCAGGGGTCATCTAAGAGAACCTGAAAATGAATACAAATTGAGTGGTGCTAAATATTGTGTAGAAAATGAATGTATAGTTAAAAATATTATAACACCTCACAAATATATAACAAAAAATCCAGAAAAACATTAACCAAATTAATGGAAATATTGTACAATAGTGGCCACAATAAAGTAGAGTAGCTACACTGTACCAGAGTTCCTGGAAATCTCCATTACCCTATAAAAGGATATTGAAAAGTATTGAAAGTGCTACAATAGTCTATATGCACTCTGGTTCCAGGTATAGGGGTGTCTATAAATGAACTGAAGAAAGCTAGTAATGAGCATTTAGAAAATAATTCTAAACAGGAGAGCATATGGACCAGACACTTAAAGCCAACAGAACCCCCGCTCCCCCAATGCTTTTGTTAAGCTAGATCAAATGAAACACTTTACTTACATCCCATTGTATACGTACATAGATTTCCTGAAATTGTTAGTACTACAAAAGGTTACATATGGATGCTTACCAAATTCCAACACCAACAGTGTCTTGCTAGAAATTAGCCGTGCTGCTCATCCAGTCACCTGAATAAAATGGAGGCACCATTAAAACACAGAGGATGATTTAAGTGCCTTTAAGCCCGAGTATCAACTTTTAAAACATCTGTTCAATGGAACTGTTCTAAACTGGTGCAACAAACTAGAAAAGGTTCCTGCGCTACTTTTGGACCATTTGCATGGACTTATTTACAACTTTGAAGTGCAGTGTGAACCTGGAACAGTAGACAAACCAGACATTGTAAAAACCATGAAATGAATTCCTGACTGGACTCTTGAAGAAACAGGAGTGAACAATTTCATCATTTTATACCATTGATCAACTTTAAATAAATGTAATATTTTTAAATATTTTAAACTGCTCTAGGGTCTGAGCAAAAAAAAAAAAAGGGATGTGGCTCTTTGTGGGACCACAAAGCCTGCAAAAAAAAAAAAATCAGACATTCACATCCTTTACTGCACCAGGGTGGACATAAAATGACCAGCGAAGAGGAATCACTGGCACGGTATAAAAATGCAACTAGACTGGGCTTCAGTGATCTACAAGGGAATAATCTACATATTCTGGAAACGTTCAGTGGGGCTTAAAGAGCCTGAAAACAAAATTGATGTGCAAACTGTTAAACTACCTTAGTGGAGCTTAACAGGTAAACCAATGATTTAAACCCAATTGTGTTTAGTGGGAGTGGCATGTGTTAGACCCTTTTCCCCTAAGGGCATAAGGATTCTAACGCAATACCAAAAAGTCTGACCCAAGAATAGAAGTATTGATGTTGGCCTGGTCCATGCATTTGTTGACTCTAGTATGGTGCCCTCATACTCTAACCAAGAAAGACCAGGAGCAGTCCAAATCAACACTCTGTATTCCCAGGAAGAAAGGATGTGCAGTCAAAGATAATCCTCCCGTTCCAATCATGAGCCATAATTGAGCCCCTGGACTGGATCCCAAGCCGTTCTGCAGCAGAGGGCAAAAAGAAAGAATCTCCCCTAGCCCCGTCCTTCATGAAGGACTGGGCACTCGCCCCCCAATTCAGCCAGGACTGAGATTGACCCAGTCTCCAAGTCCTCTGCTACAGAAAAGCCCATTCACCAGCCCAGTGACCCAATCATAACCCACAAAAGGAAAGGTAAGACCATCTAAGGACAGCAGACCCTTTACTTCCAGAGAGCAGATTTGCTCTCTGTAGACTTCCCCCCCAAAGAGGTTTCAGAGTGAAATCCTTGCTCTTCCATCCATCCCTGTATATGGCAGAAGAACTCCCAGAAACCGGTAACCTGCAGGGTAAGCACAAAATGTGGATTCAAGAGAGTCTGAAGTAGCAGTGATGCAATGCCCCGCCCTGCTACAGCAAAGCTCAATCCACAATCCAGGAGCCCATTTCTTCCCAGAGACTTCCGTCTGAACAATTAATTCTCTCTTAGACCCCAAACTAAGGGATGATAGGATACGATAGAGTTAAGAGTTATGATCTAAAGTTCATAACTAAGTCTGGTGATTTATAGCAGGTTATGGACTAAAACTGGTTAGTAAATTCCTGTGGGTCCACAAAAGTGTGGCTAACCCAAGCCAAGAGTTCTAATAAAAGCTCATAACTCTGGTAAAACCTAGCAAACCAAGCTAGACTAGCATCCTTCCATTTGTGGGTCCACATAAATGTGTGGCTAACCCAAGCCAAGAGTTATAATAAAAGCTTATAACTGGTAAAATCTAGCAAACCAAGTTAGACTATCATCTATCCTCCTAAATGAATTTGTGGGTCCACAAAAGTGTGGCTAACCCAAGCCATAAGTTACAATAGAAGCTCGTAACTCTGGTGAAACATAGCAAACCAAGCTAGGCTATCATCCTTAATGCGTTTTAGGTGGGTACCCACCATCCACTAATGCTGCAGGAGAAGAGAAGGGATTCCATCTTGCTTGGAGTGTTCACAGCCTATAACTTGCAGTGGTCAAGGCTTCCAACTAGTTATGCAAAGATCACATTTTCAATGGCAATGGGTCTACTTAAAGAGATAAAATGAGGTTGAGGTTAAAAATACAAAGTTAAAAACATGACATGAGAAAGGCTCACTGCTGACCTGACTGCTCCTGGCTCCTCCCTCCTGTCGAGTGCCCCCACAGCAAGCAGCTTGCTATGGGGCGCACCCGAGCCAAGCTGCAGCTCAGTGGGTCCACTGACATGGGGCTGCCGTTCAGCCCTGCCCCCTCTCCTGATTGGCAGCCGTGGGAGCTAATGGCATCATGGCTGCGTCCCATCCAATCCAGAGGGAGTGTCCCCAACGGCCTCATGGACATCGTTGGGACAGAGAAGGACCTCAGGTAGGTATTCGGGAGTGCTGGGGAGGCTGCTACACAGAAGGTTTTTGATCTTAATGCACACACTATCAAAACACATTCCACTTAAATGGTCCCATAGATTACAGCCTTTATAAGTCAAATTCGGTACATACCTCAAATTTTTCATCTGTTCAGTGTTGCCATAGTTCAGCCTTGATGGGCACCTCAGCGGCTACAAGAATAAATGTAGGCATGAGAACCCCATAAACACAGAAAATGTAAATCACTGTAAGCACTTTAGAAACTCCCCAAAATTGTAGTAGACAGTTCAGTCTTTCAAACAGACAGTAGAAAATCAAACCTTATTGACTCCAACAAACGAACAAAAGGTGTTTTCAGTAAGGGGACCACAAGAGCAAATAATTTTCATTAGGTGTGACCAAGCAGTAAAGCTTCATAATATATTTCAAATCATTGACCATTTAAACCTTGCTAGCCAATGAAATGGTTGAAGTGCTGCCATTTTGTGGAAGTGGCATGTGTCAAACCCTTCTCCCCCCAAGAGGAAAAGGATATCAAAGCTAAAAGCTCACAACTCACCCAAGTGTTTGTATGGGAACCTACCATTTGTCGCTGCAGGGCCACAGAAGAGATTCCACGCTGCTTTGAGCCCGGTTACTGCAGGAACTAAAAAAAAAAAAAAAAAAAAAAAGGCATCATTCCCACTGAAATCTAATGCTTATATCAAAACTCATACCAGAAACCTATGAAAAATGTGGGATCTAGCATTGCTGGTCTACTAGATCTGGCTGTCAGTTACCCCTTGTCAAGTATTCATATATTGGATAAAAAGTCACAATCTGCATACTTGCCTGGATTTAAAGAACACCAGCATGACAGCCAGGCAACTAGCATTGTTGTCACATCAAACCACTTCAAAAAAGGACACCACATGAAGAGTTTTAAAGGCATTCAAAGGCAAAATAAGCAGCATACACAGCCTTGCTATACAAAAAGCAATAACCACTGCCACACCTGTACAACAACTATGGTAAGATAATGGAGGATGAGGGGGGTCTGAAGGGGAGGTGTGTGATGGCTGCAGCCCGCCGCATTAGGGAAAAACTGCATGTTCACCTTTAATATAGTGCAAACATACGTACATTTACAATTTAGGGTACAAACTAGCGCTAAAAATATATTCTAAATTTCTACATTTCTTGCACAGCACATCTTCCAAAAGGGTGAACAACATTTGAGACTTATGGGCCATACACACACCAAGATTTTCTGAAGACTTTTTCCTTTAGATTTCCCAAAAACATATGAGGTCAAACCTAAACACTTTCAATTTGTATGCAATCTGCAGGCCCTTGCACTACATAGAAAAGGTAAATCTGAAGGAAATCTAACCACAAAAGTTGGATAGTGTGCATCCAGCTTTAGGCTCCATTCACACCTTAGCATATAATTTTCTCTGGCTTTTTTTTGCAGGTGTTTGGAGGAAGGCATTGACAAACAAAAAAAAAAACATGTAATCAGCCAAAAAAGAATCCCATATACTTTGAGCTTCAGGAGTTCTGCTTCAGCAGAAAAAAGCTCATATGTGAACAGAGGCCATTGAAATTAATAGGATTTTGCTTGTTGGGCATTTTGAGACTTCAGAGATGAGCGTTTTACGAGCTGAAATAAGCTCAGGTGTGAACAGGGCCTAAGTGAAGCCTGCCTCAAAGCACTGGAGTGCAACAGTAGTCTAAGAGCCAGGCAAGTAGCATTTTGCAGCTCTGCAGTTGCACTGAGAATGTAGCCCCCCCACCCCCAATTTCTAAAACCATGAACAGTCAACCTAAAAAAGCTGTGGGAATACAGAGAAAGCCAAAAATGGCTTAAGGTAGAGAAGGCATTCTGGTTCCCCTGGAGCTACAAGGCAGAGAAAGGCTGATCTATGCAGTGCAAAGGCTTGCCTGTTTGTATATAGACACATGTATATGGAAGCCACTATAACAGTTGATGGCAAACTAAAAAGCAATCATACAATAAGAGTGCAACATATTTATCACATTTAAACAGGGTGAGAAAAAAGGTTAGGCTGTAGCTTTAAAATGCAGCCATAATGCCATTCAAACTCTGCTTACCAAGCCATGTGCTGGTGAAAGGGCAGATTTGTGCACAGGCGAGGGGATTTATGGGTAATCAGCCATTTTTTCCCTTAGCCAACTTTATTTGTATCAGCACCAAACTGACACAGCTCAAACTCTCAAAAAGGTTTAAAAACAAAATTTTCTTTTTGAAATCAGTGCCCAGATTTGTCACTATTCCTGTACAGGTGCGGGAATAGGAAATAAAATGTAAAATGGGTCATGATGAACTAGAAACCTGAAGGTCAGCTGACACAGCCACATATCCTAAACGTTAACCCCTCATTGCCCAGTTTCATTGTTGCTTTATTGAATTACCTTAAACACACCTAACCTTTTGTTCGAGCCTGGGTTCACACTGACACAACCAATCGCACCACATGGGGAGCCGCACAAGCCATCCGCACCACATGGGGAGCCGCACAAGCCATCCGCACCACATGGGGAGCCGCACAAGCCATCCGCACCACATGGGGAGCCGCACAAGCCATCCGCACCCCATGGGGAGCCGCACAAGCCATCCGCACCCCATGGGGAGCCGCACAAGCCATCCGCACCCCATGGGGAGCCGCACAAGCCATCCGCACCCCATGGGGAGCCGCACGGCCGTCCGCACCCCACGGGGAGCCGCACGGCCGTCCGCACCCCACGGGGAGCCACACGGCCGTCCGCACCCCACGGGGAGCCGCACGGCCATCCGCATCACATGCCAAAAGCCAATCACATACCTCACATTAATCACCAGTACAGATGGAGGCATGCCTTCCACTGATTAATGATTTGGTTTCAGCAGGGATTCCCTGGAGTTAAAAGGCAGATCAAGGCAAGCCATTGCACTGCATAGATCAGCCTGTTTGTATACAGACATATAGGTAAGTCACAATATGACAGTTGATAGCAAACTAAAAAGCCATCATATAATAAGAGTGTAACATTTATCACATTTAAACAAAGTGGAGAAAGAGAGGAAAAAAAAAAAGTTTAAACTGTAGCTTTAAACCGCAGCCATAATTGCATTCAATCTCTGCTTACCAAGCCATGTGCTGGTGAAAGGGCAGATGTGTGCACAGGTGAGGGTATTTATGGGTAATCAGCCATTTTTTTTTTCCTTACCCAACTTTATTTGTATCAGCACAAAACTGGCAAAGCTCACAAACTCTCAAAAAGGATTGAAAACAAATTTTCCTTTTGAAAATCAGTGCCCAGATGTGTCACTATTCCTGTACAGGTGCGGAGAATAGGAAATAAAATGTAAAATAAGAAAAAATTAAAAGTCATGATGAACTAGAAACCTGAAGGTCAGCTGACACAGACACACATCCTAAATGTTAACCCCTTATTGCCCAGTGTCAGTGTTGCTTTATTGCATTGCCTCAATTAAACATGCCTACATTTTTGTTTGAGTCTGGGTTCACATTGGTGCATGCTAAACACAGCATGTGATTTGCACAGGAATCCACCACATGTGAGTTGCACAGGAATCGCACCACATGTGATTTGCACAGGAATCGCACCATACAATTTGTATGGCTTAAATTGCATTGCATCCGCACCAAAAAGGGTGCAGGACCCTTTTTTATACCCCACACCTGGATTGCATTGCATCGGTGTTCACACCCATGAGATGCAATTATGGCAATCGCACTGTGTTTTGCGATCTGTTTTGGGGTGTTGCTAATCTAAAGGCCCGTATACACGTACCGATCGTCGGCCGACAGAACGGCCGACAAATGTTCGCGGCTGGCGTGTTTGTTGTTTGTCTGTTGAAAAGTGCTCAAAACTTGGCCAGGACATTTGTCTGCCGACAGAAAATGATGTCACTACGTTCCACGCACGTTCGCCGCTACAAAAGAGGAAGTGAGTGTTTGGCCGTTCCCCTTCTGGGCATCTCGCGCTGATTTCGGTAGCATTTGTTTGGTTGACGACATTTCGCTATTTTCCGAGACATCGTTCGAGAATTTATTATGGCGACCGTGAATTCGACCGTTGCTGTCGTTAGTGTTGGAGTTTTGGCTCTGAGACGACGTACGAGCAATAGGAAGAAGAAGCGGACCTCCTGGACGAAAAATTGGTTGCTTAACCGTGATCAATTTTCTCATATGTCCTTGCTGAGGGAGCTCCAGGAAAATAATCCTGATGACTTCAGGAATTATTTGAGGATGACGGATCCCATCTTTTACCATCTTCTTGCCCTGGTGTCCCCCTATATTCTGAAGCAGGATACTTGTATGCGGCTTGCAATTACTCCTGAGCAAAGGTTAATTGCGACTTTGAGGTATCTTGCAACAGGGAGAAGCCTGCAGGATCTGAAGTTCACCACAGGCATCTCCCCCCAAGCACTTGGAGTCATCATCCCTGAGACCTGCTCTGCCATCATCAAGGTCTTGCAGAAGGACTATATCAAGGTATGTTTTATTTTTTACATTACATTACATGTATTAGTCGTTTCACCCGAATTATTAGGTTTTTGGATGTACAGCAATTGACACAGGCCATTATTTTGTAACTACCCTCTGTCCGCATGCACATAGTAGTAAAGATGTAGATTATCTTAACCATTTGTAAAATTACCCACTAACCACCCCACCATTCTCTCCTATGTGTCCCTAAACGCATTGCCTGTTAACAGTATTTTGAATCTGTGTCATTTTATTACTTTCCCTCAAACAATTATTCCTTGGCCAATGTTTTATTACCTAGTTTATGATTTATCTAAAATACATCAGTCCATCCATTCCCACCTATGATTGTGTATGTTTATGTAATGATGTTAAAACCTTCACTGACCACAAGCCCTTATTGATGTATAAATGCCCAGTTTTACTTATCCATCCCCCCACCCACATGCTAAATCTCAAAGTCAGCATATACCAAAGCTCAAGCTCAGAGGTCTTCAAACTATGGCCCTCCAGTTGTTCAGGAACTACAATTTCCATCATGCCTAGTCATGTCTGTGAATGTCATAGAATTACAAGGCCTCATGGGATGTGTAGTTCTGCAACAGCTGGAGGGCCGTAGTTTGTAAATTTCAGCTCTAGCTGGTGAGTATAATGGGCCATACACACTATAAGATTGTCAGAACAGTTTATCCTTCCGATTTACCAAAACCAAATAATATGAGGTCAAACAAACACTTTCAAATCCTATGCAATCTGGCAGGCACTTGCACTACATAGAAAAGGTAAATCTGCACGAAAAAATCTTCAGATAATCTTATAGTGTGTATGGCCCTTTACAATATAAGAACAATAGGAGGTTGAAAATAAATGTATGTAGATGTTACATCCCCAAATCAAAACGTTTGCCTTCCTGTTGTTTATATTTTTAACAAGTTGCATAAGCATTTAACAGACAACTGTGTGTGTAATTAATAATGTGATGTGCTCAAGCACTAATTTTTATTTTTTTTTTTCCCCACAGTTCCCTTCAAACGCAGAGCAATGGCTAGAGATTGCTGCTCAATTTCTGGAGAAGTGGAATTTTCCCAATTGTGGGGGTGCTATTGATGGGAAGCACGTCCGCATTGTCCCCCCTCCGAATTCCGGCACATTTTATTATAATTATAAAGGTTTTTTTAGTATAGTCATGCTAGCCATAGTTAATGCAAACTATGAGTTTATTTATTTGGATATTGGCACAAATGGCCGCAATTCGGATGGGGGAGTTATTGAGCAGACGGAGTTCGCTCGTCGTCTTCATAACGGCACTCTGAACCTGCCATCCAGGGAGCAAACTGTTGAGGGTATGAGCTTTGTTTTTATCGCAGATGATGCTTTTGCACTTGGGGAGCATCTCATGAAGCCCTACCCTCAGAGGAACCTCACCCCCGACCAAAGGATTTACAACTACCGGTTGTCCAGAGCTCGCAGAGTTGTGGAGAATGCCTTCGGGATAATGGCCAACCGGTTCCGGATATTCCTGACGTCCATACACCTGGCACTGTACAAAGTGGATAATGTGGTCTTGTGTTGCTGCATTTTGAACAACTTCCTACGCAGGAATGTACACAATTATGTATTGCAGCAACTGGATACTGACCCTGCTATGCCAGGTACAAGTGGAGAGGCCCAACCTCCTGACCAAGTGGAGTCCATGACGTCAATGCAAGTTGGACGGTCAGGATTGGCATCACACAGGGCCCGTCAGATCCGCCAGGAATATCTGGACTATTTCTTGGGGAGAGGAGCTGTGTCCTGGCAGCAATCACTGTCACACAACCAATAAACTTCATAAATAATTTCCTAACAAGATAAATGTCATAGATCTATGATTTTTGAACACATTAAACAAAAATTGCTATGATTCTGTATTGTAGATTCTAATCATTTGGGCACATATGGCAAACATAATTTTTTGGGTAAATCATGTGTTATATATGTGTGACTTTGGAAGGGTTAATACATTCATCAGTGTGTTTCTTTACTGTAGTCTCTCACCAGCTGATCCAAAGTGATGATGGCCATGTGTTATTTTTGAGCCAGTGGTGTAAATACAAGGGCCTTCTGCACCTCACAAAATTTCCACAAACCCTGTCACATTGAGAACTAGGTCACACCCAAGGTTCATCTAATGTCACCTTACATTGGTGGTCATTGTCCAGAAGTTGCCCATACTATATATTTCATATAATACATTAGGGTATTAACAACGTACCTACACCTGTTATGTTGTGTTCATTTATGACATCCTTCTCACTGCCCACCAATGTTAGGATATGCCAGTGCTATGTGAAACTTGATCATTGTTCATCTCAAAGTGTTATATATATAGGTAATGGAAAGTCAACTAGAGCAACGAACAAGCAATACACTATAGATTACACTGATCTCCCTACACTGATTGCTACTGGCAATATCAATGCCATATTGAATCCTAGGACTGCTAGTACCTTGAGTGTTGAGTCACACTTATGCGATGCGGGAAGTCTGCGACTTTGCATCCTTCCTGCATCGCATAAGGGTGACCCGCCACTAACTTTTTCCACAGGATTGTATTACACAAGTGTGAAGCACTGTGCCATCCAATCCTGATACATCAGAAATAAAGGGTCATGTGCGACTTGTGTGCGTGTTCAGTGCGAATGTTGCCATACAAAGTGTATGTCTCAATTCGCACTGCACTCGCACAAAAGTCGCACATGATGCATTTATTCAGCTGCATCAGGATAGGATCGCACAGTCGTTCCCACTTGTATGATCCGATCCTGTATGAAATGTCAGATCGCACTGTGATATGCGTTTAAACTGTTGGGATCTTTAACATTTCATTGACACCTCCAGCAACTCGCATATGGCAGTGTCCAAAATGCTTTCATTAACATGTAAATATGGGAATAGGACAGCCATCATACATTTAATGCTTCTTTACACAGCTTTAGACCTGGTCCCCCCAACGAAAGTCAAATAAAGAATGGAACACACATTGTTGAATGTAAAAATTTTTTCGTAAGAAACATTCACAGGGTTAGGGTTAGGTTTAGGGTTAGGGTGTTTTCAAGTGTTTTTCCCAAACGTGGGTACACTCTTAACAACTGAGTGTCATCAAGATATCATAAAATATTACAAAACATTTGTAATAAAAGGAACCAATAAAAACATAAAAAACGTAGTAAAAAATTTTTAAAATTTGGCAATCATGTCCACAAAATCGCGCATTTTGGATTGCAATGCCGTTGCTGTTTCCTTGATTTGCTCGAGGTCTGAGCAACATTGGAGAGCCTCACGTGTTAATTTTGCTAAAGTGCAAGTAAATAAATCATGATCTGTAAAAAAAAATATACAACTGAGTCAATGTGAATCACCTACATGAGGTCATAATAGAGAAACATTTGGTGTCCAGGTTATATTAAATTACTCTCGAGTTAATACCTACCCTGTTCTTATGCTCTTTTGCCCTAGGCTCTTCTTCTTCCTCCTGTCCTCCTCTGATCCTGTTGCTGATGATTCTGCCGGTCTCCTGAGCTTACTATATATTCATTAGGGGTGTGAACGCATGATGACGTCATTGTGAGGGCATGGTCGTAATGTATATATATTAAGCTGCAGAGACCAGAGACGGGCAAAATGCACGGCAACAGCATGGGAGGAGGACAGGAGGAAGAAGAAGAGCCTAGGGCAAAAGAGCAGACAACATAAGAGCAGAAGATTGGACAGCAGAAGAGTGGAGAGGAGAAGATCCAAAGAGCAGAGTGGAGAAGACCGGATGAAGATATTTAAGAACATTTCATAAACGTCTCCTGTCGTTATTCACATACACTTCCATTTATGGGGTTAATGTGTAGGGGTACTATGTACCCCATACCTATTCACATAGTGATTGGGGTCTGGGATCTGGGGGCCACCCTTTGTTAAAGGTTGCTTCCAAAGTCCTAGGAACCCCCTGGCCGCATGACCCCCCAAAACCACCAGACAGGGTTGTGGGGATGAGGCCCTTGTCCTCCTCTACATGGGAGCAAGGTGCTTTTGGGTGTGCGGTGCAGAGCCCCCCTGGCCCAAAGCAACAAAACCCCCCCATGTTGAGGGCATGTGTCCTGCTGTGGTCCAGGGGGTGTTTGGTCCGCTTGCTCGTTCTCTCTCCTGGCCTGACAAGCTGCATGCTTGGATAAGGGGCTGGTATGGGTTTTGGGGGTAACCCACGCTGTCTTTTTGTTGTGGGCCTACCCTCAAACTCAATACCACACACAAAAGGCCTGGTTGTGAACTTGGGGGGGACACCCACGGTGGGTTATTAAATTTTTCTGTGTAGTACCCCTCAAAAATCTTCACAGCGCAAGTGGCCCCACAAGTCAGAGCATCCTGATCCGACTTACGGTGCGACTTCCATTCAAATAAAGAGGCTCCCATAGGGAACTAGTGTTGACAATTGGAGGCTAAAAATAACACTGATAAAAATCATTATGAAAAAACCTACGTGGGCACACAATTGGCTCTCTGACACTTGGTCCTGGATCCTCCACATTTTCGGATGTGGCTTCCACGCTGCTTGGCAAGTTGCCAGGAGATGTTGGTTCTGACCTGGCTGGGGATGCCACATCCTCGCATGACGCAACATCTGCAATGTAAATTTGTAAGGGAATACAAGAATATAAAATTAAACAATCATTGCAAATACACATATTTCTATGATCCCACTACACAAAAATCTGTGCCTACCAACCTTCTTGTTGCTCTGGTGTCTGGTCACTTGTTGGCTCCACCAGAATAACCTCAGGAATAATGTCTTCATCTACATAATACAAAAAAGTTGCCATATCATAAATGTCACAAGAGGTACATTTGTTAGGACATGGTGCCCTGCTTGATAGCTCTTTTAGTAACAAATATGAAGACATGTACGTGGTTATCTACGAAAAATATGGTACATTAATGTTTGACAGTGCATAGGAACCAATTACCTTTAGTAGAATCTGTGCCACCATCTGGGCCCATGTCCTCATCTTCTCTTACAACTGCAGATGGAGCTGCCAAACCTCTCCTCCTCCTTTCCCATTGTTTGGTGCAGAGTTTTCTTTTTTCTCCTATTTAAAGGTTTGAATAATAATCTGTGATTAATAGGAATGTTTGCAGAGAAGATTCGTGCAGGAAAGAACGTTCGTTGCAACACAATACATATATTTTTAAATATGGCTTCCTGACTTTTAATGTCATATACTAAAAAATCAACAATAGATCGATCTAATCATGACATGACAACTAAAATGAGTAATCTAACTTTTTACATAGACATTATAATCTAGAAATGTTAATACAACATACACAAAATTATAAAAAACATATTGCATGTTTAAAAAAAAAAAAATAAAAAAATAAAACTTACTTTTTTTCAGAATCCGATGGATTTGGGAAAGCTGATCCTGCTCACGGTGTTTCAGGTTGGACCGTCGTTTCCTAATCTGATCTTTCGATCGCTCCGCACCAAATTTTTTTTTGCAAACAGGCCACCACCTTATCCATGATGCCATCTTTCCTGGCATTGGGCCGCTCGTAATTTGCCAACTTTCCATCGTAATCCATTTTTTCTAAAATGGAGACCATCTCCACCATTTCCCCCTTCGTCATGGGTGTAGCCCTTGATTTTCTGGTGGCCCAATCACTTCTGCCCACACTAATTGAGCTCTCAGATCGTTGAGACATGGTTCTTAATTAAAAAATGATTATTCCACTGCCTCAGGTGTGTGAGTGTCGCATGTAGGCCTGATCTTCGGCACGTACACACCCCTGCACAAGCCCGCCACTGGAGGAGGAGTTGACGCATGCGCTGTATTTAAAGGACGCCAGATCTTTCGGCCGACGATTCGCTAGCGGACATATCGATGGTTGGAGCACGATCGAACGGCGAATCACGACTTTTCCCCACAAACAAAGGTACGACTATTTTATTAGAAAGTGTGTGTTTTGGGCCCTATACAGCTTTTATTAGGAATATCTTTATTATGTCCCAAAATACATGCTATATTAATATGTTTTGTGTTGTGTTGTGTCTTGCAGGCATATACTGTCCTGCAAAATGGTGGACAATTTCACCAGCCATAATTTCCTCATCAGCTTCATTGATGAATTCAGGCAACTGCCCTGTTTGTGGAAAGTAAAGTCGGCTGAATACAAAAACAAGCACCTAAAAAAACAGGCCATTGAACATTTAGTGGCCTTCTACAAGCCCGCCTGTCCTGCGGCAAATGCCGAGTATATCCACAAAAAAATTAACAGCATTCGCAGTGCCTACAGGCGAGAGGTAAAAAAAATTGAAGAGTCCACCCAGTCTGGAGCAGCTGCACAGAATGTACCACGGCTGTGGTATTTTGATAACCTCAGGTTCCTGGCAGACACATTGGAATCCAGGCCATCAATTTTCACGCTGCCTTCGACTTCGGCAGAGGGCTCAGTGTCTGTAGATCCAAGCCAGGATGAAGATATCCTAGAGGGCAATTTGACTCAGGTATGGCATTTCACTATATATTGTCTGCTAAAAATGTAATCATGTAACAAAATTATAAGCTAAACCATAATTGACCCTTTATGTAAACTGGCATAGCAAGGGGTTGGCATGACAGGCAACCGCCAGGGGCGCAGGCCAAGGGGGGTGGGTCGCAAAAACATTGGCATTGTTTTAGTGATTTTTTTAACAATCCACTCAGCCTGCACACCCCAGAACCCCCAGTTTGCAGGCGGATTCATGCAGGTGTAAAACATTGAGAGCTGCTTCATGCAGGTGTAAAACATTGAGAGCAGCTTCATGCAGGTGTAAAACATTGAGAGCAGCTGAGCCAAAAGACCAGGAGACTGAGAGTGCCTCTCACTGCATCCCCAGCACACCTCCGGTCTTACAAACACTGCTGCATCCCCAGCACACCTCTGGTCTTCCAAACACTGCTGCATCCCCAGCACACCTCCAGTCCTAACAAACACTGCTGGAGCCTCAGCATTCCTCTGGCTCAACCTTTTTTAAAACAAAACTAACAAACTAACAGCTCCTGCAAATGATCCATCCATCCTTGCTTCCATGTCTCTGGTCTCTCACTCTGGGTCAGCAAGGCAGGTGGCATCCTTATTCCTGTTTTCCTGCAACGCTTCACCCTCAATGCCCTACATCAAGCCCTCTGCAAGTTCAGGCCCCTCTCTCTCTGCAACCCCCCTCCTCTCTCTCTCACACCCCCTCTTTCTCTCCCTCTCTCCATCTCTCACCCCTCTCTTTCTTGTTTTTCACACCTGAGACAATGATTGCCCACTAGAGAGCTCTACACTGGTCAAACAAGGGACAAATGGGAAACATTTAATGCCCTTTTAGATTTTTTTTTGGGGGGGGGGTTACATTTTTACATTGATCTTGGGGGGGGGGGTTGTTGCCAAATACAGCTCCTCAACAAGGGCACTGGAGACCCTAGATACGCCACTGTATGTAAAGTCTGCTATTTGTTCACAATAATATAACAAACATGCATTTTTATATACACTATAACATTCTAATCAATTGTTCATTTCATCAACAGGGAAGTGTCACTGAGGAGGAGCCAGGTTGCAGCCAGGAGCCTGGGGAGCCTGCGGAGCCCTTGGAACTCTTTCCAGCACCACCTCCTCCTGCCAAACGGAGGCAAAAGAGGAAGCACGTCAATGATATCACCGACGAATTCATACATGAGGCCACCATAGCCCTACGTAGGAAACCGGAGGCAAATGAGTCCTTCGGGAATATGACGGGCAAAATTTTAGGGCAGGTGGACCTCAGGCAGTGTCAGTATGCCCAAAAAATTATTCTCGATGTGCTGCAAAAGGCGGAAAACGGCGTCCTTACTGAGCACAGCCACGCATGCGAGGAGCACCCATGCCCTCCACCTCCACCTCCACCTCCACCTCCACAACACCCACCACCTCGCCAAATGCCACATGGCCAGTGGCAATATGGCCAGCAGGATCCAAACCTGCCCTCATGGCAGCCTGATTATAGTTATCAGCAGTTATAATTTTTGTAACCCCCTATTATTTATTTTACCCCTGTTTGTCATTTTCTAATTTAATTTAGTCCAAATGGACCTTTTTTATGTTTATTTTTTAAATACGGAGAGTATTAATATTTTCTTTTGTTTTTTTCTGAGATCCAAAAAAAAAAGAAAATTGAAAATAAAAAATGGCCTATCTGAATTTGTTAACATGTTTAATATTGTGCATAACCTGAAAAATATGTTTTATACATTAATTCATAAAAGAATAAAGGGTCATATCAATAGTGGCAATATGGCCAGCAGGATCCAAACCTGCCCTCATGGCAACCTGATTACAGTTACCAGCAACTTTAATTTTTGTAACCCCCTATTATTTATTTTACCCCTGTTTGCCAGTTTCTAGTTTAATTTTGTCCAAATGGAACTTTTTTATGTTTAGTTTATTATACGGAAAGTATTGATGTTTGCTTTGGTTTTTTTTGCTGAGATCCAAAAAATAAAGAAAATGAAAATAAAAAATGGCCTATCTGAATTTGTTAACATGTTTAATATTGTGCATAACCTGAAAAATATGTTTTAGACATTAATTCATACAAGAATAAAGGGTCATATCAATAGTTAGATCTTTGGTGTGAAAATACAAAAATAATGGTGAAGAGTTCAAATTATTTAATTATAAATTTTGATAGAACAGATAGAATAGGCAAACATTATCTTCATCATAACAGAACACATGCCTTTTTATTAGAAAAGTATGGCATTATGAGCAGCATCTTCCTTCTTCTCACATTTATCAAGATGAGCATGTGCTCCGCATTTCACATATTTTTTGGACTGCCGCGAGCCGAAAGTTCTTTCTGGATGAAATGTTGAGTTTACTAGAGAAAATTCTTCCGGGACCTCATTTGGTTTGATCATGCGTGTTGGGATTTGTAGCTGTGTGTCGGCCAAATTCTGTACTGACTGGCGAACAATCGGCCCTTCTGGTGTCGGCATACAAAAATTTTAATGCTTGCATGACAGATTCTTGTCGGCAGAATGTGCGCTGATGGCTGTCGGAGGCATCATACTAACAAGCGTACAGTCGGCAGATCGTTCGTCGGCCGACGCTTGTCTGCCGACGATCGGTACGTGTGTACGGGCCTTAACATTGGCACCCGCAGCAGATCACATGGACGCTGTGCATTTGCTATGCAGTACGATGTGGGAAAAATGCAGTAAATCCCACATCGCATCAGTGTGAACCAGGGCTCATGGTTTACAGAAGAAAAAGGTGCAGTAAGTGCTGGTTCTCACTATTGCAATCACAGACATCGCATGCGATTCGGAGAGCACTGCTCCTAAAATCACATGCGATGTCTGTGCGGTGCGAATTCAGCCATACAGTTTGTATTTTTCATCCTTTTAGGCCAATTTGTATTCTGCTACTTATTTTTAGTTACATACATAGTTACATAGTAGGTGAGGTTGAATAAAGACAATAGTCCATCCAGTTCAACCTGTGTAGGTGTGTGTGGCTGTAATCATCTCACATACCCCTGAATGTTCTGATCCTTGAGATGTACGTCTAATAGTCTTTTGAAAGCCACCATACTACCCGCAAAAACCACCTCTTGTGGTAGAGAATTCCACAATCTTGTAGCCCTAACAGTAAAGAACCCCCAACGCTGCCTGAGATTAAAACGCTTCTCCTCTAATCGCATTGTATGCCCCCGAGTCCTCATGCAATCCCTTCGACTGAACAGCTTTTTTTCTAAGCTGAGATCCCCATTGAGATGTTTAAAAATTGCTATCATGTCCCTCCTCATGCGTCTCTTCTCCATGGAGAATAAATCAAGCGTTTGCAGATGCTCTTCATAATCAAGGTCCTCCAATCCCCTAGTCAGTTTAGTTGCCCTTCTCTGGACTCTCTCCAGCTCCAACACATCCCTCCTGAGGACTGACGACCAGAACTGGACAGAATACTCCAGATGCGGTCGGACCAGAGTTTTATTGAGTGGAAGGATTATAGACTTATCTCTGGAATACATCCCTTTCTTTATGCATGCTAATATTCTGCTAGCCTTGGCAGCTGCCGCTTGACATTGCATGCTGTTGCCTAGTCTATCATCAACTAAGACTCCCAGATCTTTCTACATTTTTGATTCCCCCAAGGGTTCCCCTCCTAATGTGTATTGTGCTTTTATGTTTCTAGTCCCCAAGTGCAAAACCTTACACTTCTCCACATTAAACCTCATTTGTCATGTCGTTGCCCACTCCGTTATTTTGTCCAGGTCATCCTGTAGGATATCTGCTTCATGCTGTGCAGTTATTGCCCTGCCCAATTTTGTGTCATCTGCAAAAACTGATATCGAACTACTGATCCCGACCTCAATGCTGTTTATGAATAAATTGAACAAGGTTGGTCCCAGGACTGAGCCTTGGGGGACCCCGCTTATTACCTCAGACCAGTCTGAGTATGCGCTGTTTATTACCACCCTTTGGACCCGCCCTTTTAGCCAGTTCCGTATCCAAGAGCAAACCCTGCTGTCGATACCTGCAGACCTTATTTTATAAATTAAGCGCTTATGGGGAACTGTATCAAATGCCTTAACGAAATCTAGGTACACCACATCCACTGGTCTGCCCCTATCTAGCTCACAGCTCACCTCCTCGTAGAATGTTAAGAGATTGGTTTGACATGAACGCCCATTTGTAAACCCGTGCTGGTTACTGCTGATGATGCTATTGTCTTTAGCAAACTCTACGATATAGTCCCTTATCATCCTCTCCAGAAGTTTACATACTATCGATGTCAGACTGACAGGCCTATAATTTCCTGGTATATGCCTCTGACCCTTTTTGAATATCGGAATCACGTTTGCTTTCCTCCACTCCCCTGGTACATCTCCTGTCCTAATACTGTCAGCAAAGATCAGGAACAGTGATCTGGATATAACCTTACTGAGTTCCTTGAGTACTCTCGGATGTACGCCATCCGGGCCTGGTGATTTGTTTGTGTTAAGTTTATCCAGCCTTTCCCTGATTTCACCCTCTGTTAGCCATAGTGGCAAGTCCTGTGTATTACTACTAACCATACAGTCATGGTTAGTGTACCCCTCCTTTTCCTGTGTAAATACTGACGAGAAAAAAGCATTCAGCACGGTTGCTTTTTTAGTGTCCTCTGTAACCATCCTCCCATCATCGTTCATTATGTGTGCAATATGCTCTGCCCTAGTTTTTTTGCTGTTGATATATTTAAAGAACTTATTTGGGTTTTTTTTACTGTCCTCCGCTATTTGTCTCTCAAAGTCTATTTTAGCCATTTTGATTTCGTGTTTACTCTTCTTATTTGCCTCCTTGTATTGGTCAAAAGCCAATACTGTGCCCTCTGATTTATATTTTCTGAAAGCCAATTTTTTTCCTCTAATAACGCTATGGTTTAGCCAGCCAGGTTTGGCTTGGTCTCTTCTAAATGTATTTCCCGTAGGAATGCACTGCAAGATGCATTTGCTTAATATGTTCCTAAAGCATTCCCATTTTTCCTCTGTGGTCAGTGTTCCCAGGGTTTGGTCCCAGTTTACCCTTTCCATCAATGAGTACAGTTTTGGAAAGTTTGCCCTTCTGAAGTTAAGGGTTCTTATGTTCCCCACTTGCCTATATTGTTATTTACGCTAAATGTGATCATCCTGTGATCGCTAGAGCCCAGGTAGTCCTGGACTTCTACCTCCGAGATTCTGTCTGGGTCATTAGTGATCAATAGATCCTGGATTGCGTTTTCTCTAGTAGGAGAATCCACCAGCTGTGACATGTAATTATCCTGTAAGGTTTCCATGAATAGACGGGCCTTATGTGAGTGTGTAGTCCCCTCTCCCCAGTCAATGTCGGGATAATTGAAGTCCCCCAATATGATGACTGATCCTAGCTTTGCCACTTTACCTAAAAGTGCTAAAAATTCCAGCTCAATCTCCTCCCCTTGTTTAGGTGGCCTATAGCACACCCCCACAATTACTTTTCCCTTTTCTCCTTCCCTGTGGAGTTCTACCCATACGGATTCTAACTCCATACTCATCCCTTCCGTAATGTCACTCCTCTCAATCACCCTTACATTATTCTTGACGTAGAGCATAGGCGTGCGCAGCCTATTGCATTAGGGTGTGCACCCCAAAGCTCAAACACACATGCGTGTATATATATATATATATATATATATATATGTACATACACACACTATATATATATATATATATATATATATATATATATATATATATATATATATATATATATATACACACACATAAACACTTGTCAAAAGTATTGGGACACTAAAAGGTTTTTGCACTTAAGTTAAATTGTATGGCAAATATCTGTAGAGGGGTTCCACCATCACTGCTAAGTTTTGAAAAAGATGTATGCCTTATTTTCCTTTTGATGTGTATTACAGGTGAAATTACATGTGAGGCACTGATATGGACTGATAGGCAGCACTAATAGGCACTTGTTCTCAGCACTGACTGGCACTGATGGGCACTGATTGGCAGCACTGAGAGGTGGCACTTATTGGCAGCACTGATGGGTACTGATAGGTGGCACTGATAGGCAGCACTGATTGGCAGCACTGCTGGGCACTAATAGGCATCACTGATGGCTACTGATAGGTGGCATTGGTGGGCACTGATTGGTGGCACTGATAGGAAGCACTGATAGGCACTGTTAGATGTGTCTGATGGGCACTGATGAGGTGGCACTGGTGGGCACTGATAGGTGGCACTGATGAGGCGGCACTGCTGGGCACTGATAGGCACTATTAGGTGACACTAATGGGCACTGAGCATTTGGCACCCGGGGCGGATCCTATATCTGGCACCCCCCCCCCCCCAACTTTAAAATGTAAAAACACCCAAAAAAATTTGTAATGTTTTCAGGAATATTTATTGCACAAAATTCACACCCCCCTCCCCCATCACAGTGCCCCTTGCAGTCTGCCCCCTGTCTCTCTAATCACAGTTCCCCCTTTTGCACTCTCTGCCTCCCCTGCACAGTCCTACCTTCAGCATAAATAGATAGCTAATATTATTAGCAATGTGTTTAAGTTTGAGTAAGAGATTGGAGACTTGCTAAAGGAGATATTCAGAGACTGCAGACATGATACAGGAGATGGTCAGAGACTGCAGACATGATACAGGAGATGGTCAGAGACTGCAGACATGATAGAAGATAGAAGAGCACTAGGGGGGCCGGAGAGCACAGGGCAAGCAGAGAGCACTGGAGGAGCTGAAGGGCACGGTGGGGTGGGGGGGGGGGGGCTGGAGAGAATAAAGAGGGGATTTGGAAAGCATTGTAGGGGGGGGTTGGGAGGCGCAGGGGGTGGAGAGCACTGGGGGGACAGGGAGCACTTGGGGGGAGGGAGATGAAAAGCACTGTGGGGGGCTGAAGAGCATGGGGGGGGTGCTAAAGAACAGGGGGGTCTAGTGCCTTTGGGGGGGGGCTAAGAGCAGAGGGGGGGATTACGAGCACCAGGGGGCTAGCAAAAGAAGTTGTATAGGAGGGGGATGGGGCAGCTGCATATAGATGAGTTGATCTTTCCCTATTCTTCCTGCAGGAGGGAAAGGAGGAGAATCAGTTATTCAGCAGCTGCAGAAAGAATAGGGAAAGATGAATTCCTCTATGCAGCTTCCCCATCCCCCTCCTATCCAGCACACACACCTGAGCAATGGGAACGCACTCACCTTCTTCCCTCATAGGCTCCGCCCCCTTCTCCCCACCGAGGCCCCGCCCCTCCCCACGAGGCTCCGCCCCCTTCTTCCCATCCCGGCTCCGCCCCCGCTAGCAGCACGGACTGAAGGAGCTGCCACTGCAGCTGCCTTCACACTGCGATGCGGGATCTCAGAGAATGCCGGCTGACACCCCCCAGTGCGTGGCCCCCCGCCCCCCCCCCCCCCATTGGTACCCCACTGTGTGTGTGACACTGTCATGTAATGTAGCTGCTTTCAGGGAGAAAGCCCAGCTGTAAAAAAAAAGCGTGATGTCGGGGGTGGGCGGGATCAAGCAGCTGTCAAACACCAGCCAATGATTGGGCTGCTTAAGAAAGGGGCGGAGCCACATAAACGAAGCAGCCGCTGGCTGGTGTTTGATAGCTGTTCGGTCCCGCCCACCCCCGACATCACCCCTGAGTTTTGACAGCTTGTCTTTCTCCCTGCAAGCATTAACATTACCTGACAGTGTCACACACACTGAGCGGCTCTGACAAGCCTCACTATCTGCTGGAGCCAACAACACAGCCGCCTCTCCACCGAGTATCTCACTACCCTCAGTGGCAGAGATGGAGATCTCGGGAGACAGCCGGCCCTACACTAACAGACACAGGGTGATTAGGGTGTGCCCAGGCACACCCGGCACACCCCGTGCGCACGCCTATGACGTAGAGACATACCCCTCCCCCTCTTTTTCCTACCCTGTCCTTCCGGTACACTGAATACCCTTGGATATTTGCCAGCCAGTCATGTGAGGGGTCGAACCAAGTCTCCGTTATTCCCACAAGGTCTATGTCCTCCTCATGTACTAACATTTCCAACTCATCCATTTTATTAGCTAGGCTCCTGGCATTAGCATATACATATTTTTATTTGCAATAAGCGTTTTTTTAAATGGTTTTTGCCAAAGTTATACAAACTAGGGGAAGGATTTATGTAATTTTTATTTATTTTTTACTAGTAATGGCGGCGATCTGCGATTTTTAGCGGGACTGCAACATTGCAGTGGAAAGATCGGATACCTAACTGACATTTTTGACACTAGGGGTGATCAAGGGGTTAATTGTGAGCCTAGGGGAGTGTTTTCTAACTGTATGGGGGAGGGACTTGTGAAATGATTTTAGAAATCCTATATACTGTAGAAGGATCACAGGCGCTCTGTGATCATTTCAGAGAGAACGGTCGGCTGCGTTTATACTGTGTTCTCTGTCAGCAGGTTCCGTGGATCGGGTTCCCCCGCTGCCTAGTGGGGGCAGGAGCGCGCCGCCGGCAGTGCGCGCTCGCCCCCCCCAGCACCACTCCCGTGAACTGACGTACCCCTATGACGATTTGCGCAGCCAAGCCAGCCTGCCACATTAGATCTGCTACGGGCGGTCAGCAGGTGGAACCAGAGGGATGATTAACCACTTGGAGCCCACGCTATTGGCCAGGAGGGCGTCCATGGATGCCCTCCCATTCTCACGCTACCCCCTCGCCTCCTGCTGTGCACGGGCGGTGCGCTCTGTGATCGCATAATCCTTGAGACCTGGCTGATTACAGATCGGGGTAAAGGGCCATTTGCAGCGGGCCGCTTACCACGTGATCAGCTGTCACCCATTGACAGCTGATCGCGGAAGTAAACAGAAGCCGGTTATTGGAAAAAAGAAAGCCGTTAACCGACTTTTGTTAGAGAGACATCGGTCCCCTCAGTGCCCACCAGTGCTGCTAATCAGTGCCTACCAGTGCTGCTAGTCAAGGCTATCTATTAGTGCCCATCATTACTGCTAATCAGTGCCCACCAGTGCCTCCTATCAGTGCTGCCAATCAGTGCCTCCAATTAATGTAGTTTCATCAGTGCCTCCTGATGAGTGCCCATCAGTGCCTTCAGGTCAGTGCCGCCTCATCAGTGTAGCCTAGACAGAAGCTGAGCCTAGTTGCTGTATACAGTGCAGCATTGCTTGAACAAATGAACATCGGAAGGAAATCTTATCTCAAAATGTCAGAATTATGCAGCATATCTTACATTAGTGGCTGTAGGGGTGGTAAAACCGTGGTGCAACCACAGGGTTTTACCACCTCACCAAGTGCTCCCACTTTAGCTGCAGAGGCAGCAGCCGGGGTGTACATATGCTGCAGGTGCAATGCCTTGCTTCGTGGCTGCAGCCGGAGTTATATCCCCTGATGCACTGGCGGGCACTACTGCCCACTGACCGTCACCTATTCAAGTGAATAGGTACGCTCTGCAAAACACTACTTTTTCAAATCGTACCACACCAAAGACGCATAATACAGCAGTACCATGTGGTTTGGTGGCCGCAAAGACGCTGCCTTTAACAAGTTATGGCACCCGCATGCGTTTGACAAAGACAGCATAGTGGCATGTAGTGTAGGAAATGCGCATGAAACGCCCATTTCCCATACTGTGTTCCAGTGTGAACCAACCTTTAGGAAAAAGAGATTTGAGAGAGGAAAGGATCACTGTTATATGGAAGAAAGGAAGGAGGGATCACTATGGCACATGAAAGGCAGGAAGGATCACTAAGGCACATGAATGGCAGGAAGTATCACTAAGGCACATGGAAGGCAGGAAGGATCACTAAGGCACATGGAAGGCAGGAAGGATCACTGAGGCACATGGAAGGCAGGAAGGATCACTAAGGCACATGGAAGGCAGGAAGGATCACTAAGGCACATGGAAGGCAGGAAGGATCACTAAGGCACATGGAAGGCAAGAAGGATCACTAAGGCACATGGAAGGCAGGAAGGATCACTAAGGCACATGGAAGGCAGGAAGGATCACTAAGGCACATGGAAGGCAAGAAGGATCACTAAGGCACATGGAAGGCAGGAAGGATCACTAAGGCACATGGAAGGCAGGAAGGATCACTAAGTCACATGGCAGGAAGGAAGGATCACTAAGACACATGGATGGCAGGAAGGAAGGATCACTAAGGCAAATAGAAAGCAGGAAGGATCGCTATATTTTGTGGAAGAAAGGAAGGAAGAGAGGGAGGGGTGAGCTCAATCACAGACTGTATTCACTCACCCAGGGTTGGCTCAGCTCCAGAGGCTCAGGCAGTGACATCAGGTGCACTGCTTCAAAATTCCCACCCATAAAACCCCTTCAAAGGCACAGGATTGGCTACACAGCGGGGGTTGTAAGCAGACACAGGGGGACATGGGGAGGAGGTGGAACAGACCCAGCCTCCCTCCTCTTTCTTTTATATGGAATGTAGAGTGGAAGGGAAGGCGGGAGAGCAGGTGGTCTCAGAAAACACCCTGGAGGGGGGGGGGGGGCTGTGCTGGGTCAGCAATGAACGTATCAGTCTCAACCTTGACAGCTGCAGCACGGAGCACACTGGCAGGTGGAGTCAAGTGCTGAAACTTGTTGGGCTCCGCTGTGGAATTTAGCCTAGATTTGCAGGACACCGGGATTTACTTGAAATCCCTGGATAGTCCCGGCGAATCTGGGATGGTTGGGAGGTATGGTATAGTAATATGAACATTGATTGGTTGCTATGGGTTACTACATGACGTGCCAAGTGTTCTGCATCATGCGGGACAGACCATTGCTGATTCTGTTCTACAAGGTCCATGTCCTGCAGGGTGTCTCATTGTATGCAAAGTTCACAGTGTCAGTGGGGTGACGGGTGCTGTAGTCAAGGTATAGTCACGGCTTCAACAAAGAGGCATCACAACAAGAGCGGGTAATTAGGAAAGCAAGTGATAAACACAAATTTATTTCTACTCCCACTGATACCAGTGACATGGGGCTTATTTCACTGACACTAACCAACCAACCAACATCATGGCTTATTTTTACTTCCAATGGCACCAGTGATAGGGATTGTTTTTTTTTTTTTACACTGACACCAATTATGGGACTTTTTTTTATTCCCACCAACACCATTGATGGGGCTATTTTCCTCCCACTGACACCGATGTAGGGAACATTTCATCCCAATGACACTGATAGGCTCACTAACACTGATGTGGGGCTCATCTAAACCCACTGACACCAATGTGGGCCACGTTTCATCCCACTGATCCTTTTTCTCACTGACACCAATATAGGGCTTATTTTTTGGTGCCAACACCAAAAATGGGGCTTATTTCCTCCCACTGACACCAACATAGGGCTTATTTTTTATTCCCACCAACAATGGAGCAATTTTTCTCCAATTAAAGATATGGGGGTTATTTCCTTCCACTGACACCAAAATTACGGGGCTTATTTTTCTCTTTACACTTATGATTTGGAGCTTATTTTGCTGATGCTGACACCAGTGATGTGGTATATCCCCCCCCCCCCCCACTGACACCAATGGTGGGTTTTATTTTATCCCCACGGACATCAACAATGGAGCCTATTTTACTCACACTAACACCAACATTGGGATTTATTTTACTCCACCCACTCAATGATATGTGACTTATTTTATGTTACTGACACCAAGGACATGGGGCCTATTTTATTTTTACGTACACCAATGGTGGGTCTCATTTTGCTCCCAGTGATTTTAATGTTGGGGCTTATTTCCTCCCACTGACACCGATATGGGGGTTATTTACCTCTCCGGGACACCAATTATACTCCTACTGACACCAATTTGAGTCCTATTTTCCTCCTACTGACATCAATTACATGGGACTCATTTTGCTGCTGCTGACACAGAGAGACAGAACAGACAGAAGGTTTATTATCCTCCGACTGACACCAACAATGGAACATTTTTTTTTTTTTTATATATATATATATATATTTATCCCAAATTACATTAAGGTTTAGGCTTATTTTATCCTCACTGACACCAACAATGCAGCTTATTTTTATTCCCAGTAACACCAACAATGAGACTTATTTTACTCACCCTGACACCAATGATGGGGCGTATTTTTATTCCCACTGACACCAGCAGTGGGGCTTTTTTCTTTTTCTACACAATGACACCAACAATGGGACTTATTTCACTCACCAGGACATTGATGACTTGGGGCCCATTTTACTCCCACTGACAACAACAATACGGGTTTTAAATTTTATTCTTATTGCCACTGACACCAATAACAGGGCTTATTTGTCCTATGAATGACACCATTGAAGGTGAAATCAGTGAGGGGCATATTTTCTTCCTGGGACACAAACAGCATGAGGCCTATTTTACTCTCACTGACATGGACGTCACGGGGCTCATTTTTTTCCCCCACTGTCACCAACAATATGGGGCTTATTTTCCTTTCCTTTTACTCCTGCCAACACCAGTGACAAGTTTTTTCTCCTCACTGACACCAGTGATGATGCTTATTCTTTCCCCACTGACCTCACCCATATAGGGTCTTTCCACTCCTACCAATGTGTGGCCATTTTCCTCCCACTAACACCCCTGATATGAGCGGATGCCAGCGAAAAGGTTTATTACCCACTTGCTGACACCAATGATGGGGCTTATTTATATTCCCACTGACACCAATAATGGGTCTTGTTTTTACTCCTTATGACACCAACAGTGGGGACTAGTTTATCCCACTGATATCAGTGATTGAATGAACAGGAACATGCAAACAAGGGAAGCATTGGCCATTGGTTAGTACAGGGTACAAATCTGGCTGCAGCTGAGTGCTTAGGCCCTGTTCACACCGGAGCGCTTTTCAGCTCGTAAAACGCTCATCTCTGAAGTCTCAAAATGCCCAATGCAAAATCCTATTCATTTCAATGGCCCCTGTTCACATATGAGCGTTTTGTCGCCTGAAACAAAACGCCTGAAGCTCGAAAAAAGTACATGAGCTTCTTTTTGGCAGATTGCAAGTGTTTTTGTTAGATGTCAATGCCTGCCTCCAAACACCTGCAAAAAAAGGCCCCCCAAAAAAGCCTTAAAGCGATACGCTCAGGTGTGAATGGAGCCTGAAGTAAAACTAAAAGCACATTTAAAAAAAAAAAAAAATGTATTGCTTTGAGAGGGACTGGAATCCCTGTCAGTTTTTATTGTTGTCTGTGTCCCTGATGGGGAGATATCCCCTCTCTATTTTGTCCTGTTTACCATTATCATTGAAAGTGAAAGTAAAAGAAAGTCCTCAATTTTGGGTTGTCCCCAGAAAAGTCATAGAAATCTTCCAATGGGGACACTAGTTCTGATGACCTGGGGGTCCCCAAGGAATTCCCTTAATTTGCAGGGATTTCCTCCCACTTCCTGTTTGGCTATGGGACAGGAAGTGAAGGATAATCTCTGCAAAGGGACATATAGCAAAAAAAAGAAAAATTCTCGCAGGGGTTATAACCTTACTTTGCTCTATCCAAAATGAAAAAAAAAAGGAAGGGTTTGCCCAAAGTTCTACTTTAAGTTTCTCTTCTGGAAATAATTCTACCAGTTAGTTATAGAGATATACTATAACAACAAAGGTAATTAATTGGTAAGTGCTGTAGTTTTCTAAGGACTGGGTCCACATGCATGCTAGTAGACAGTGGTGCATTGTGCCACCATTCATGTTGAATTGATTTGGCTTGATTTTGGAATATGCAATAACGTGATTGAGGTCAAACACTGGCTTCTGTTAATTTTACCCATGCAGTGGTGCCCCCCTCCTCCATCATTGTATGCCTTGTATGAGTAAATGTCTTTTTAGATAGGGGGGACTGTAATAATTACTAACCCTTACCCCATTCTTCATAAGGGGTCTCCGCTGATCTTCATTGTTGTAGGAGGACCCTCACCATTCTCATGTACCCTACAGGAGTTCTGGTGTTGCATTGTACATGATGATGATGGAGAGCTGCGAGGCACAAGCAGGCATTGGCTTCATGAATGAGAGGAATAAGGTAAGTATTTCAATTTATTCAACTCCCCCCCCCCAGTCAAAAGGGCATTTAACCCTTGGGAGTAGGGCTGGGGGTTCCAACTACATGGGTAAATGTAAAAGTAGCCTGGAGTTGGGCTTTAACCACTTAAGCCCCAGAAGGTTTACCCCCCTTTATGACCGGCCATTTTTTGGGATACGGCACATCGTTACTTTACCTGGCAGTTGCGCTGACATGCGACACTGTACCCAAATAGATAAATAAATGATGTCCTTTTTTTCCTCAAATAGAGCTTTCTTTTGGTGGTATTTGATCACCTCGGCGCTTTTTATTCATTGCACTATAAACCAAAAATGTGACCATTTTGATTAAAAAAAATAATAATAATAATATTTTTTACTTTATGCTATAAAACCTATCCAATAAAAAAACAAAAAAATATAAAATCCAATTTCTTCATCAATTTAGGCCATTATTTATTCTGCTATATATTTTTGGTAAACAAAATCCCAATAAGCGTATATTGATTGGCTTGCGCAAACGTTATTGCGTCTTCAAACTAGGGGATATTTTTATAGAATTTTTTTTTTTTACTTGTAATGGCGGTGATCAGCAACTTTTAACGCGATTGTGACATTGCGGTGGACAACTTGGACACCTGACACTTTTTTGGGGACCAGTGACACTAATACAGTGATCAGTCCTTAAACAATGTACTGCCAACCACGACCTCGTAGTTTTATCGTTCTCTAATTTGACAAATAAATTGGCTAAGTAACACTGGCGATTAAACAAATCTATACTCAATAATGAATCTTACTGCTTAGATATTACCCATTGAAAGCTTACTTTGATATTAATAGGGCAGAGGGCACAACTCCCGCCATCAATTTAGTGGCACACAAAGCTTCTGTTTGGGGGTTTTCTGATTCAGTTGATGTCCAGACTTAAAGCGGAGTTCCAGCAGAAGTGTAGCTGCTGACTTTTAATAAGCACGCACTTACCTGTCCCACGACCCAACGATGCAGCCGGCGGAAGCCCCGATTCCCTCCCCCTCTTCTACCCACGGTGCCAGCATCACTATTGTTGGCACCCGGCTGTGACTTTTGAGTGGAACTCCGCTTTAAGAAAGCTCACAAGGTGATCACTGCCAAAACTAAGGAATATGAAGCCCTAGCTACCCAGCACAAGCGTTGGTGTGGTTTACTACCACTTTAATGGCATTCTTGTTTTCCGCACGGCATGAATATAAGGCCCCTTTCACACTTGCGGACCATTCAGATCCGCCTGTCAGTTTTTCAGGTGGATCTGAACGGATGCCCCATGCATCTCTATGGAGCATCGGATGTCAGTGGAGACATGTCCGCTGACATCCGATCCGATCTGTCAAATCTGGACGGATGGAAACCCTATTTTCCAGTGTGAAAGGGGCCTTAAGGAGAAATTGCACAATCGTTTCTCTGATTTTCTAATAATGTGTACTAGACTTAAAACAGAGCTCCACCCATAAGGGAAAGTTCTGCTTGGGACCAATTCTGTTTAATTTATTCATATATGTCATAGCGGAGGGGATTAATAGCTCAGTCTCCGTTTTTTGCAGACGCCACAAAGATAAGTAGGGCAATAACTTCACATCAAGATATAGAAATTTTACAGAAGGACCTGAACAAAATAATAGGGTGGGCAACAACATGGCAAATGAGGTTTAATGTGGAGAAATGTAAGGTCATGCACTGGGGGGCTAAAAACAAATGCAAACTACTCACTAGGGGGAGAATCTCTGCAGGCATCAAGAAAGATCTGGGGGTCTTAAGTAGATAACAGACTGAGCAATAGCATGCAGGTCAAGCTGCAGATACCAAAGCTGGCAGATTTTTGACATGCATAAAAAAGGGGATACACTCCAGAGATAGAACGATAATCCTGCCACTTTATAAAACTCTGGTTAGGCCACATCTGAAGTATTCCGTCCAGTTCTGGTCACCAATCCTCAGTAGGGATGATCATCAAACTTTTGAAAAGTTCGGGTCGGCCAGAACACCCGAACTTCCCGAAAGTTTGGGTCCAGATTCCAGAACCCCATTGAAATCAATGGGACCCAAACTTCGGTAATCAAAAAACAAAATTTTGAAGCCCTAAAACCCAATAAATGCCCCTAAAAAGTGCCTAGGGTTCTGGGTCGTGCCCCAGGGACTATGAATCAGGCAAAAAAAAGTTCTTAAAAATTGTCGTTTTTGATAGAGAGCCAATTATTGAAAAAAATTATTGAAAAAAAAAAAAAGAGATTTCTTTGTATTTAGTGTCTGGGGGGTCTAAAAAGTGTACCTGTGAAGTTTCAGCTCTGTAGCATGTCCAGAACCAGAAAAAAAAGATAATTTTTCTTAGAATTTTTAGTAGCATAGGGATGGGATTCCGATCCTTTCACACCTGGGCGTTTTTGTTTCAGGCGTTTATTGTGCATTTTTTGGTCATCTTTGGAGGCAGGCATGACATCTGAACTTCTGTATAGGGGTACACACACACACACACATATATATATATATATATATATATATATATATATATATATATATATATATATATATATATATATATATATATATACACATATACACATACACACATATAGGTGTGAAAGGAGCGGAACCCTATCCCTGCGCTACTGAAAGTATGTCAGTAGCGCAGGGATGGAGTTCCGCTCCTTTCACACCTATATGTGTGTATGTGTATATATATATATATATATATATATATATATATATATATATATATATATATATATATATATATATATGTGTGTGTGTGTATATATACCCCTATACAGAAGTTCAGATGTCATGCCTGCCTCCAAAGACGTCCAAAAAAAGCCCAATAAACGCCTGAAACAAAAACGCCCAGGTATGAAAGGAGTGGAACCCCATCCCTGCTCTACTAAAAATTCTAAGAAAAATTATCTTTTTTCTCTGGCGGTCACCCTGACATGGATGAGTTCAGTCATCCTGGCATAGCAGTCAGAGTCAGTTCACCCTAAACTACATTACGGTCACCCTGACACTTAACACTTTCCCTACAGAAACTAGATTATTGAATCTAACTATAGTGGTATATAGTACCCTAACTACACTGCATATCCCTTTCCTCACACTAATAATTGCTAAATGACACTGGAGCAGCAGGAGTAACAGAACTGTTTCCACTTTATTCCACAGCCTCTCTATTACAGTGCTAGAGATTTGGCGGGGCTATGTTATATACTGGGGGGCGTATTCATTACTGATTGGCCTCTGGACCCCCTAGTCACTCCAATCACATTCCTAGCAGACTCCTGCCCCCTCAATTGGCTTTTACTGACATTTCTGGTCCAATCACGGGCTTTTAAAGCCCAGTTTCTGTCCCATTGCATTTTGGGCGGTTCTGGTTGCCGAATTCCGAATTCCGAACCACAAAAAGTTCAGAATTCGGCCGAATTTCGAACAGCCAATGTTCGGGTCGAACCGATGATCGACCCGAACCGTTCGATCATCCCTAATCCTCAGAAGGGACATGCTGGAGAGAATCCAGAGAAGGGCAACAAAATTAATAAGGGGACTCAATTACAAGGAACGACTACAGGCACTAAATTTGTTCTCGCTGGAGAAAAGACGCTTGAGAGGGGACATGATAATAGACATCCCAAGCCTCCCGCGAGGTGCGGGAGTCCTACATATTTGAGCTGCGGCTCCCTGACACCCGCAAGTGCTGCGCAATATCCTGGCTGTCAGAATGGAGCCGATGCCTCATGTATAGTTCCAGCTCTGTCCTGTCACAGGCGGAGAAATATCAAATGCACTCCTCCTGTGGGGAGGGAAACAGAAAGCATCGGCTCTGCATGCTTCCTCCATCGCCGCTCCTCACAGTCCATTGATCGTGTGTCTCAGAGGAGCCAGTATTTCCCACCAGCAGTACCCGCCAACAGTACCCGCCAACAGTACCCACCAACAGTAACCGCCAAGAGCACCAGTCAGCAGTACCCGCTAACAGTAACCACCAGCAGTACCAGTCAGCAGTACCTGCCAACAGTAACCACCAGCAGTACCAGTCAGCAGTACCCACCAACAGTAACCACCAGCAGTACCAGTCAGCAGTACCCACCAACACTAACCAACAGCAGTACCCGCCAGCAGTAACCACAAGCAGTAAAGCATAATTGTAAGTATCCCAGCATGTGCAGTGTTTCTGACTCAAATCACTGACGTGGTCATGGTGGTTAGAGTGTTCCTTTAATCACTTGCTGACCGTTCACAGTAATCCAACTGCGGCAGGTCGGCTCCCCTGGTGGAGCGACGTAGACCTACGTCGCTGGACTCATAGTGGTCTTGGTGGCGAGCGTGCTGCCAGAGGCTCGCTTCTGCTGTGTTTAGACACAGCGGGAGTCGGGCCGGAGGAGAGGCGATTGCTGCCTTCCTTTCCCCGATCGTCTGGGAAAGTAAACAAAGCAGGCGGATCTTCTCAGTGACAGATAGGGAAAGCTCACAGGATTCAGCATAGCTGAACCTTTGATCTCTGTCTGTGTCACAGAACCCCCCCCCCCCACACACATGTCAGTAAGCGTAGGCATACATTTGACCCTTTGATCACCCATAGGGTTAACACCTTCTCTGCCAATGTCATTATTACAGTAACAGTGCATATTTATAGGACTGATTACTGTAGTAATATCACTGGTACCCTCAAAAGTGTCAAAAATGTCAGTTAAGGGTCCGATTTGTCCGCCGCAATGTCGCATTCCCTCAAACAATCGCAGATCGCCGCCATTACTAGTAAAAAAAAAAAAAATACAAATGACATAAATCTTTCCTGTAGTTAGTAGACGCGATAACTTTTGCGCAAACCAATCAAAATACGCTCATTGCAGGGGTTTTTTTACCAAAAATATGTAGCAGAAAACAAATTGGCCTAAAATGTTATTTTGTTTATTTTGGGAATGTTATATAGCAGAATGTGAAAAATATTGTTTTTTTTTTTTTTTTTTTTAATTTTTGCTCTTTTTTTGTTTATAGCGCAAAAATTAAAAATCGCACAGGTGATCAAATACCACCAAAAAAAAGCTCTATCTGTGGGAAAAATAGGACATAAATTTTGTTTGGATACAGTGTTGCACGACCGCGCAAATGTCTGTTAAAATAATGCAGTGCCGAATCGCAAAATAGGGCTTGGTCAGGAAGGGGGGTAAAATCTTCCGGTCTTAAAGTGGTTAACCACCTCCCACCCGGGCCATTGTAGATATACGGCCGGGTGGGAGTCTCGTCCTTCTGAACGGACGTTCCGGAACGTCCTTCAGAAGGAGAGAGATCGCGCCGCTGCGGGCACGCGCTGCGGGCACGCGCAGCGGCGCGATCTCGATGTGCCTGTGTCCCTCGGACACAGAGCAACAAGACTCGGCAGGAGGGCCCTGTGATTTGCCCTCCTGATCTCATGACGGCTGTGTCCAACCACAGCCGTCATGCAATGTAAATAGAGCCGTTGTAACGGCTTGGATCTCTTCTCCTCCTGACAAGATCCTGTCAGTGAGGAGAAGGAGAAGATCGGTGCTGCAGCCGGGGTGATCAGTGAGTATTTCTAATTACTCACTGATCACAGGGGGGGTCTGTGCTGGTAATCAGAGCATTGATTACCAGTGCAGCCCTGGGGGGAGGGGGTGCCACTAGAGCCACCAGGGATGCCCACCCATGACCACCAGGGATGCCCACCATGGCCACCAGGGATGGCAAACAGGGCTCAGAGAGCCTGCCAGTGGTGCCCCCCTATCAGTGCTGCCCACCAATGCCATCTATCAGTGCTGCCCACCGGTGCCCGTTATTGCCATCTATCAGTGTCGCCCACCAGTGCCCATTATTGCCCTCCAGTGCTGCCTATCAGTGCCCATTAGTGCCCCCCATCAGTGCCGATCAGTGCCGCCCATCAGTGCCACCTATCAGTGCCCATCAGTGCCGCCTATCAGTGCCCATCAGTGCCTATCAGTGCCGCCGATTAGTCCCCATCAGTGCTGCCTATCAGTGCCCATCAGTGCTGCCTATCAGTGCCCACCAATGCTGCATATCAGTGCTATCTATTAGTGCCACATATCAGTGCCCATCAGTGCTGCATATCAGTGCTACCTATCAGTGCCCATCAGTGCTGCATATCAGTGCCACCCCATCAGTTCCACCCCATCAGTGCCACCCCATCAGTTCCACCCCATCAGTGCCACCCCATCAGTGTCTCCTCATCAGTGCCTGTCAGTGCGGCGTCATCAGTGCAGGAAAAAACATCTATTTAGAAAATTTTATAACCTAAACAAAAAAACTTTTTTTTTTTTTTTTTTACTTTTCGGTCTTTTTTTATTTGTGCACCAAAAAAAAAAAAAAAAAACCTGGCGGTGATCAAATACCACCAAAAGAAAGCTCTATTTGTGGGGAAAAAATTACGCAAATTTGGTTTAGGTACAGTGTTGCATGACCGCGCAATTGTCATTCAAAATTCAACAGCGCTAAAAGCTGAAAATTGGTCTGGGAAGGAAGGGGGTTTAAGTGCCCAGTATTGAGGTGGTTAATATCTCTCAGAAGAAGTAAGCCTTTGTATACTGATTCCATTTCATTTGATCATCTTCTAGTTGTGTTAAATTGGTAGGGGGAGCGGGGGGGCGCGGAGTGCCACCTCCCTGAAATGAGTTTTTGCAGGTTAGGATGTCTGCAGAAAAATGAAATGCATCACCCAGAACAAGTGACATGTTTACACTGAATGAATTGAAAAGGAAAGGCCCTAATATAAAAGAACGCTGATGGTTGAAACATTTCCTCTATATATACTCAGGGCCGGACTGGCCAACTGGGATACCGGGAAATTTCCCGGCGGGCTGCCGGCCCTGGGGCCGCTTTAAGATTGTGGCCGCTTTAAGACGCTATTGGGACCGCACCGCGGCCGCTATTGGGACCGCGCCGCGGCCACGCTGTGATGGCCGCTGCAGCCCTGGTGAAGTCTTTCCTACGTCAGCCGCTATGAGCGGCATGACGTCAGATCTGGCGGGAGCGGCTGCGCGGCGCCGGCCGGCGGTGGATCATGTGACTGTCAGCAAGACGGACGGTCACGGCGCCGAGAGTCCCACTACACAGACGCCAGCCCAGCAGCATGATTGCACCCAGGGAATCGAGTCCGACTGTCTGACCAAGTTAGTAATAAAAATCAGCAGTGCAATTATTGATCCCATCCTCAACCTCCACCAGACCACCACCCACCACTGCCCCCTGCTGATCTCACCACCCCCACAGATCTTATCCCTGATAGGATGGGGGGGAAGCAGTGGCGGTGGGGAGGATGGCACCCCCCATCACCACTGCCACTAATCTCCCCTCACCACCACCACTGCCACCGATTCCCACCCCCCTCACCACCACCACCACTGCCACCGATTCCCACCCCCTCACCACCACCACCACTACCACCGATTCCCACCCCCCTCACCACCACCATCACTGCCACCGATTCCCACCCCCCTCACCACCACCACTGCCACCCACTGCCTCCGATCCCACCCCCCTCACCACCACCACCACCGCTGCCACCGATCCCACCCCCCTCACCACCACCACTGCCACCGATCCCACCCCCCTCATCACCACCACAGATCCCACCCCCCTCACCACCACCGACCCCACCCCCCTCATCACCATCACCTCCACCGACCCCACCCCCCTCATCACCACCACCACTGCCACTGATCCCACCCCCCTCATCACCACCCCTGCTGCCACCGATCCCAACCCCCTCACCACCACCCCTGATGCCACTGATCCCACCCCCCTCACCATCACTGCTGCCACTGATCCCACCCCCCTCACCACCACCGCTGCCACAATCCCACCACCCCTGCTGCCACTTATCCCACCCCCCTCACCATCACCACCGCTTCCACTGATTCCACCCCCCTCACCACCACCCCTGCTGCCACTCATCCCACCCCCCTCATCATGTCTGCAACCTCTGACATCTCCTGTACCATGTCCGCACAGCCTATGACATTTCCTGTACCATGTCCGCACAGCGCCTGACATCTCCTGTACCATGTCCACACAGCCTCTAACATCTCCTGTACTATGTCCACACAGCCTCTGACATCTCCTGTACCATGTCCGCATAGCCCCTGACATCTCCTGTACCATGTCCACACAGCCCCTGACATCTCCTGTACCATGTCCGCACAGCCTCTGACATCTCCTGTACCATGTCCGCACAGCCTCTGACATCTCCTGTACCATGTCCGAACAGCCTATGACATCTCCTATACCATGTCCGCACAGCCCCTGACATGTCCTGTACCATGTCCGCACAGCCTTTGACATCTCCTATACCATGTTCACACAGCCTATGACATCTCCTATACCATGTCCACACAGCCCTTGACATGTCCTGTACCATGTCCTCACAGCCCCTGACATGTCCTGTATCATGTCCGCACAGCCTATGACATCTCCTGTACCATGTCCGCACAGCCTATGACATCTCCTGTACCATGTCCGCACAGCCTATGACATCTCCTATACCATGTCCGCACAGCCTATGACATCTCCTATACCATGTCCACACAGCCCCTGACATGTCCTGTACCATGTCCACACAGCCCCTGACATGTCCTGTACCGTGTCCGCACAGCCTATGACATCTCCTTTACCATGTCCTCACTTTTACCACTTTTAACTAGAATTTGCTCTTTTATATATAAAGCCCTATATGCTTTTATATCTGTCTTATCTATGTATAATACACTCTTCAAATTTGCTTTAAAATGCATGGTTTTCCCTTTTATGAACAAGGAAATAATGCTTGTAATTATAATTACATATTAAAAATAAATAATTATGCTGTTGGGCCGGTATAATAATGCTATGGGGCTGGTATGACATGTTTTCCAGGGCTGAATTTTATTCCCAGTCTGGCCCTGTATATACTGTATATATTTTTTTAAAAAGATGACAGGTTGAATCATGTTATTACAAAAACACTTATATTAAGTGTTTGAAAAACATGACAAGGGATAAGGCTCAAGCTTTTCATTGCCTAGAGCAGAGGAATGGATATGTTTATTTCCCCCCATTCTATGACCTCCTCAAAAATAGAAGGAAGAACAAAGAAAAGCTGTTTAATGTCTTGGTCGGGACATCAGCTTTGGCTGCGGCCAAAGACATACATAAATTGGTATCAATACTGAGAAGTTTAGCCTGGCCCCTGCGTAAGGCTAACACGCATAATCGTGATGCGATGCCACCTGTTTTTTTTTTTTTTACACCATATCAATTCTACCCAATCTTTCTTCGTCCATTGGAAAAAAAAAAGAAAAGCTTATTTAAAAAAAAAAAATCATTTTTAGGGCCGTTATTATCAGTATATTACTTCAGAATTGTTATTAAGAAAACTTGTTGTGGAAGATGAGATGAAGACTTTAACCGGTGGATGAACACCTATGGCTGACCATTTGCCATTGATCAAAGCTGCACAGTGGTATTGAGCCAGAGGATGTGTCCAGATAGACAGTGCGCTGTTACAAGTGTGTGATTGAGGAAAACATTATGGTAACTGATAGTGAAATAGCCGATGACTTGTAGGTATGGCTGAAACTTAAATAGCCTTTTCGGTTTGCTTAATGTAATTGGGGCTTAGAAGAAGCCATCACCCTCTCGTTGATCTATATCAGTGGGCTGTCACTGGGGGCTCATTCAGTTCTATTTCCTAAAACATAAAAAGAAATGTCTTTATGGTGCAAGTAGTGTATGGGTAACCTCCTCATAACAAAGAAAAAAAAAACACTGGGATGCATAACCATGAGTCCAATAAACCAGTCTTTATCAGATATGTCAGTGGTAGATTCCCGAAAGCTTCCTTTCACAAGATGCAGCTCCTCTAGAGGGATGGAAGAAATCTCTGAATCAAGACATAAAAACACACACAGTGGAGGGTGCCATCTAGGTGCAGCATCAAAACATTTATCGTATGATAAAAACTAGCGATCGACCAATATTGTTTTTTTTATCACCGATACCGATATTTTGGCCAATGCATATCGGTATCGGCCGATATTGGCCGATATTTTTGTGCATTACATTACTTTACAGGTACTCTTGTGGAGGGATCTGGGGGTCTAAAAGACCCCAAACCCCTCCTCTGCACTTAAAAACATTCAAAACGCCAAGTTTGGCTGTTTTGAATGTTGTCGTTTTTTTAATTTGGCGCCGAATACCCAGAAGTGATGTCATTACATCACTTCCGGGTTTTTACATGTTGACCCGATCAGAGCCGAATGCTGCTTTGATTGGGTCTTCTCTTTGGCAGCCATGCAGGATGAAGGCTCTGTACCGCTAATTTCCCCTAATGCTGGGTCTGGAAGCCTGCTGGATGTGTAGAGGGATTCAGGATGTGTAGAGGGATTCAGGAGAGAGGGCCGGTCAGTGTCTGCTCCTTTGTTAAGCTGAGTGAGCTTGAAAAAAGAGCGCACGCTGATCAGCTATCACCAGTGCGCATGTTCGGAAATGCAACGCCGCACGTACTGTGACATCATCGCGCTTGACACTGTGCTCCAAGAGCCTTCCAAACCTCTCTCCTGGATCCTAATACACATCCAGCTAGTTTCTGGACCCAGCAGAGTGGGGAAATCAGCAGTACAGCATGACTGTTGTCTTGGTTTACCCACTCAAATGTGAGTTGCTCTCCTATTCTGTGCTAAATAAATGTTATTGTCAGTCTGCACTTAGAGGCACCTCTCCGTTCCTCTTTTAGAAGTTGTTCTGTAGTCCTAGGTAGAGATGTCGCGAACTTCCGCAAATGTTCGCGAACGGGCGAACCGCCATAGACTTCAATAGGCAGGCGAATTTTAAAACCCACAGGGACTCTTTCTGGCCACAATAGTGATGGAAAAGTTGTTTCAAGGGGACTAACACCTGGACTGTGGCATGCCGGAGGGGGATCCATGGCAAAACTCCCATGGAAAATTACGTAGTTGACGCAGAGTCGGGTTTTAATCCATAAAGGGCATAAATCACCTAACATTCCTAAATTGTTTGGAATAACGTGCTTTAAATCATCCAGTGTGTGAATACGATCAGGTATGATGTTGTATCGATCAGGTAGTGTAAGGGTTACGCCCGCTTCACAGTGACAGACCAAACTCTGACAGACCAAACTCCCCATTTAACTCACCGCAAACAACCGCAAACAGTCCATTTGCAGTGGGCACAGTACAGTCTGTGGGCATGACACTCACTGGCAGGCAACTGCAATTATAATACAGAGGTAAAATTAAATTAATTTTTTATCTGCAAGGTGCTGTGCCACCCTATATGAGTGGTGGGCAGTGGGCACAGTGCAGTCTGTGGGCCTGACACTCACTGGCAGGCAACTGCAATTATATTACAGAGGAAAAATTAAATATATAAATATCACTACTTGTACTAAATTAATAGACGATGTTGTAATCCACTGCGCTTTAGGAAATACAGGTAACACAAACCTGACAGAATAACACAAATAACACAAATTGCTGCTACTTAAATGAGTAAATATAATAAAAAATAAAATTCATCCGGAAAAAACAGGAACTGGCTTTTTCATTCGAATTTCAGTAGCGCGGGGATGGTGATAACCTCTTACCAAATAAATAGGATGATAACATATACCAAAATATATGAATCAGATGTGATAAATATAAGCATAAAATCATAAATACATAAAAGCATGAAATCACATCAATAGGAGTCCATGAAGTCCATAGGTATAAAGGGCATAGAGCAATGAAAGTGCAAACATGAAGGATCAAAGGTGCAACTTATGGGGACCACCCTTGCTTGCCACCACCACACAGTGGCGGGAGAAGTATCTGAAATTCAGACTCACCAGACGCCTATGCCTAACCACTCTCATGGACTAGCCAAAAACAGCATATAGTAAAATCAGATTTCCTCCAGATCTCTGATTTGTGCTGCAAAGACTCCTCTGGAAGATTTCCTGGTAAATTTATAGTGAGTCTGAATTTCAGATACTTCTGTGGTGGTGGCAAGCAAGGGTGGTCCCCATAAGTCGCACCTGTAATCCTTCAGGTTTGCACTTTCATTGCTCTATGCACTTTATACCCATGGACTCCTATTGATGTGATTTCATGCTTTTATGTTATTATGATTTTATGCTTATATTTATCACATCTGATTTATATATTTTGGTATACGTTATCAGTAGGGTTGGGGGATACTACGCTTCTGGGAAGTATTTATGGCTAATCTTGAAATAGATATTTAAGTGAAATTCAGATGTATAAAATATAAAAATGTGATTTAATATATAAATTAAGATCCCTCAAAGGATGTGGAAAAAAATAGAATAATGTTTGTTTATATAAAGTGCTTTAGTGTAATCTATGCATAAAATAGATGATAGAAAATAGTACTCTTATCTCCATAAAAAAACCATCAGGTGTAAAGTGCATTAGTGTACTCCATAATTTCAATAAATATTAAAATTAACGTTCTTATCTCAATATACAAACTTATAATTAGTCAAGTGACAGGTAAAGTGCATTGCATTAAACAAAGAAATTGTGCATAAAATCACTCAGTCCTTTATAGGGTGAAAAATAATATATATCCAGGTAAAAGAGATTCCATAAAGGTGTTAACCCTCCACCTAACACCGTGTGGGAAATATGGGGTGCTTCTTCTCTCTTGTATACCCCTCTGGGTGTGCTAATCGCTCACCTCTATATCTCAGATCGTGCGCCTTGTTAAAAATTCCCAGAGCTCCTCGCCACTCCTACTCTGTATTTCAATGGATGGTGGTACTCAGACTGCCTAGAATGGATCAGCCTTCTATATTTTCCGGTGGCCAACAAATCTCAAAAATCAAAAGGCTCACAATAGTGCAATATTGTCGTAAAACATTGACCTTTTTTCAAAAATAGATTAAAAACACTCACATTTGTGGCTCGAATAATGCACCTTAGGTTAGGTAACAGGAGAGATCGCGGTCCTCACTTCCGCGTACATACGTCACTTCCGGTTTAGAGTCCCTACGCGTTACGCCACTTCCGCTCATGTGGCTTCTTCAGGGGATTTATTTGGTAAGAGGTTATCACCATCCCTGCGCTACTGAAATTCGAATGAAAAAGCCAGTTCCTGTTTTTTCTGGATGAATTTTATTTTTTATTATAGGAAAAATTAAATACATTTTTTATCTGCAAGGTTCTGTGCCACCCTATATGAGTGGTGGGCAGTGGGCACAGTACAGTCTGTGGACCTGACACTCATTGGCAGGCAACTGCAATTATATTAAAGGGTAAAAATCAAATTACTTTTTTATCTGCAAGGTACTGTGCCACCCGATATGAGTGGTTTGCACACAGTACAGTCTGTATATATATATAGAAAAAAAAAAAATAAAAGCAGACTGATATACCAGCCCTAAAAAGGGCTTTTTTGGGGTGCTGTCAGGATGCTGTCCTTATAGCAGGAGTGGACACAGAACACTGGCCTAGCTAATGATTTCCCTATTAATTCAGCAGCAGCAGCAGCACTCTCCCTGCTCTAACTAACTCTGCAGCTTCAGAATGAATCTAAGATGGATGCTGTCCTTGCTTTTTTATAGGAGGTGGGAGGGTCTAGTAGGGAGGGTATGCTGATTGGCTGGAATGTGTCTGCTGACTGTGAGGTACAGGGTCAAAATTTGCTCAATGATGATGTATAGGGGGCGGACCGAACATCGCATATGTTCTCCCGCCGAGGAGAACGCAAACAAGCGATGTTCGCCGGGAATGTTCGCCGGCGAATAGTTCGGGACATCTCTACTGATCAGCTCTTAGATGTGCACACACAGCTTCTCTGGATGAGAGATACTGATAATTTGCCACCAATGGGTGGATGTTAGGCTTCAGTTTGCTAGGATTTTATTCATGCTCCCTATGGCTGCATCTTTTACATTATATATTTAGTTGGTCCTTAGGAATATGGCCACTCCGAGATGTCTCAAAAAAAAAAAAGCGGCAGATGTTTTGATTGGTCTTCTTGTAACTTTATTTCAATTTAACAGGCCATTTAAAAGGGCTTAGGACTGGCGTTGGCGTACTAACATCCCCTGAAGGCATATGTTTGCATTAAACGCTTTGGGGCAGAGCTAAACGCTGACATCATGCCGCCACTTCCGATAATAGAACTGGCAGCCATTTCTGTAAGTGCACTGTGATTTGTTTTTAACTATTTGCATCTGGATGCATGTTTTTAATCATTATATTGCCCATATAATTTTAAAGAAAATTCTACACTATATGTGGCCCCTCTGATGTTTGGCTCCTTGCGGTGAGTGCTCTTCTCTACACAGTGGTGGGGCACATGGTTCAGCAACCTTAAGTGATGTGAGTCAATACCATCAAGAAACCTCATAAGTGTGGATGAAGTTGGAAGTGAACACAGCCACAATCGAATGATGAAAAAAGCACTGTGAACTGCATTAGCAGCTAGGAATCTGGTGCATGCAGTATTGTTTTTTTATTTTGGTGGATGTCTTAGATGGTGACACTCAGGGATTTGTTTTCTGGTTTTCTCTGGATGGACTATTCATTTTAGAGCTAATTTTCACAGTATTAAAGTTCAGCTTCAGGTATTTTAAATAACTTCTGGAAACCTTCAGTCCCTTACATACCTTTGGTCCTCAAATATAGGATAACTAAAAGTACCAAGAAAAAAGCATCCTCCAAGAAACAACTATTAGATCCTGTACTTCCTTTTCTGAAGTTTGCAACAACCAAATGTGTCACCTGAGAAAATAATTTAAATCTAATACTTTCTCTTTTTGCATTTCTAGTACTATCTAGTACCTTTAGTCCATAGTTTTAAAAGCTGAAGATTTTTACAATCTTCTTTGTGCGTGCAATAATATTTAGGTTGTGGTACATTGCATGTTCTTCGTTGTCAGCCCAGCCAAATATACACAGACACTGTGCAGCATAATCAAATCTTTTCAAAGAAAGGAGAGCTTAACAGGCTCTTTAAATGAGATGTCCTCTGCAGTGTAAGGCCAAGCACTGTAGTAATAAATCAATTTTGCAATCAGTGTAGTAGTAGAAGCACATTTTGCCATTACCCCATTAGCAAGTGCACTTTCTGTTAGCTTGTTAAAATTTCTGTCTTTCTCGCTAATTGGGATAAGGTTGGTAGTGTTCTTTGTAGAAATGTCTATCAAATGTCAATTAAGCGTTTATGTGTGTTTTTCAGAGATCACTGTGCCCTCAATACATTGATAAATTGCATATGTCAGTGACCTGCAACATACCATTTTGTGCAAGTACAATTTTCAGGTAATGTGTGCATTAATAGGCCTCATTCCTTAGTGATGTGCCATAAAATTTACAGTTGCTAGTTCAAATAATATTGGATTACAGCTTTAAAATTTATATCACACAAAATTAAAGTATAACTAAAAGCAAAACTTTTTTTTAGATCTGGAGAGAGTGGCAAAAGGTTAGAACCCCTGTTAGGTTTCCATTGCTGTCTGTGTCCCCATTTTAAGAGATTGTGCATTGTCCCTTTGGGATAAAGAAAATTTGGGTTGGTGAGGCTTCTTCTTCAGGGTCCATTAACACCTGAGTGTATTGTTTTCAGGCGTTTTTTCTGGCTTTTTTCCAGGCGTTTTTTAGGCTTTTTTAGGTGTTTTTGGCAGGTGTTTGGAGGCAGGCATTGACATCTAACAAAAATGCTTGTACAGTAATCTGCCAAAAAAAAATCTGTACTTTTTTGAGCTTCAGGCATTTTGCTTCAGGAGAAAACACGCTCATATGTGAACAGGGGCCCTTGAAAAGAAAGGGATTTTTCTTGTTGGGCGTTTTGAGACTTCAGAGATGAGCGTTTTATGAGCTGAAATATGCTCAGGTGTGAACAGGGCCTAAAGGAAATTACAATAGATGCATGCTACATTGAACCGTCATTCTAATAACATATTACTATGTTGTAAATTGCTGCTATAGTCTATCTTTTTTAAACTTGTGTTTATGTATATGCAGTTTAATTTCTGTTACGCTGTGAGATCTTCAGTAAATTCGTTATTTTAAACCACAGCTCAGTTATTTCCTATTGCTTTGACTAACCAGAATCCACAGTTCAAATTTTTTGATTAACCCTTGTTATTGTACAGTGAACTGTGAACCTCATTAGCACTATTCTAAATGCCTGTAGTGTCAACAAATAAAGGGCTACAGGGCCACAAAGCTGTATGTTTCCCCTTAAAAAAAAAAGCAGAAAAATACTAATCAGCGTTTTTCAAAAAGTTTTTTAACATTCACAAAAACACTTCTACCCTGTTTCCCCGAAAGTAAGACATCCCCCGAAAATAAGACCTACTTACAGTTTTGCCTCTCTCTGAAAAATAAGGCATCCCCCTGAAAATAAGACCTCCCCGATAATGAGGCCTCCCCCGAACATAAGGTCTCCCTGATAATAAGGCTCCCTGAAGCTACCGTAACTCTGGACTCCGGACCGTAGCGGCGGGCGCCGCCGCACAGCTCACTGTTGGCCGCAGCACAGCAGGAGCGCTGCCACCAGGACAAGCTGCCACCTGCTGCTCACTCTGCCCTGACGGAGTCTGGCTGACTCACAATTAGACAGTGAGTCGTGCGGGGCAGGAGTCGGGCACACTGTGTGGATACACAGGGGTGACTGAGGTAGGGGGGAAATGTCTGATAAAGTGGTGGGGGGAATGTCTGGTGTAGGTGTCCACTGGCACAGGAGTGGGGGGAGTGGGATCACTTAAAAGAACACGGGAGGGCAATCAAAATGGCACAGGAGGATCAGTAGGGGGGGAATCAAAATGACACAGGAGGATCAGAAGGGGGGGGAATTAAAATGACACAGGAGGATCAGAGGGGGCAATCAAAATGACACAGGAGGATCAGATAATGGTAGTAACAAGAAATTCTTAAAACTGTAGGTTTCACAGTTTGTCTGGTTATGCTGGTTTGTGATGAAAACTACTACCGTACTGTATACAGGTAATACATTTCTTTTTTTTTTGTTCAACAATAAATGTGTACCGTATTCTTCTTCATGGAAAAATAAGACATTGATAAATAGGCATTGGTAAGGAATAGGTAGCTCCCTGTGTCCTTAACAACCAGTAAAGCTCATGGTTGTGAAGGAGCGGTCATCCGCCACATCCTTTACAACTGATGATTCATCAGCTGTCAGCGGGGTTCCCTGAATCTAAAAAAAAATAATTGCCTGCAATAAAAAAATTTAGAAAAAAATGGTGTGGGGTCCCCCCAAAATCAATACCAGCCCTTATCCGAGCATGCAACCTGGCAGGTTAGAACCATACCAGGCCATATGACCTCAACACGGGGGGGTGATTTTGGGATCTGCCCCCCTCAAAGCACCTTGTCCCCGTGTTGATGGGGACAAGGGCCCTTTAACAGGCGGGGGGCTTATCAGTACCTGGAAGCCCCCTTTAGCAAGGACCCCAGATCCTGGGCCCCCATGTGAATGAGTATGGGGTACATAGTATAAGTACAATGGTTACAAGGTGACATGTTGAGCCTGGAGCCTGAGCAAGCTAACAGACGCCCAGTAATGAACACGGCCCACTACCAAAATCCACTGCTTTAGACACTTCTCCTTATATTGAAGTACTAACCTTGAACAGCTCCATCAAGGAAAGATATGCTTTGTATTCATTTGTGATGTAGTAATGGTAGTCGGCATCTGCCTGTATAGCTCTGTTATCTATGTTTTGACATGGTTTTATGTCTATATTTGAATACTATATGTGTTTTCTCACATGTGTTTTCATAATTTTAAATATTTTTTGAGTACCCCAATAAATCTATATTGATTTTATATCCGTTTTTTATTTATGTGCCATAAAATTCCACATCAACATAAACCTTTTCTGACAATTTAATCAGGACGAGGCACTGTCTACCATAGACGTCCCTGCTTACCGCCCCAGTGAGACATCAGCACTTGCTGATGTTTATCCTTCAGAACAAGCCATGATCAGTAGTGCAGTGTGTCGATTCCGACACACTGTATCTCCGATCGCGGGAAAGAGCCTATGGCGTAGGCTCTTTACCATGTGATCAGCTGTATCCAATCACAGCGTAACTAGGAAGTTTCCAATTATCGGCATTTCTCTATTCACGCTGACAGGGTGTGAGTGGATGGGAGCCAATAAGCGGCTCTCCTGACAGGGGGGGGTCTGCACTGAAAATCAGTGCAGTGATTATCAGTGCAGCCCCATCAGCGACACCAGTGATGCCTACCAGACCCCACCAGTGATGCCCACCAGTGCCAACCATTGATGCCAACCAGTGCCCATCAGTAATGCCTTTCATTGCCCATCAGTGATGCCTGTCACTGTCTGATTATGAGTGCCACCTATCAGTGCCCATCATTGCCCATCAGTTCTGCCTATCAATTCTGCCCATTGGTGCCACCTATCAGTGCACATCAGTGCCACCTATCAGTGCCCATCAGTGCTGCACATTAGTGCCGCCTATCAGTGCCCATCAGTGCTGCATATTAGTGCCTTCTCATCAGTGCCCATCATTGCTACCTCATCGGTGCCACCTCATTAGTGCCCATTAGTGCAATCTCATCAGTGCCCTTCAATGCAGCCTCATCAGAGCACATCAGCGAAGGAGAAATCCTAATAATTTACAAAATTTTAAAACCGAAACAAAGAAATCATTTTTTTTTCAAAATGTTTACTCTTTTTTCATTTATTAAGCAAAAAAGTAAAAAACTACATGGTGAGTAAATACAACCAAAAGAAAGCGATATCTGTCTCAAAAAATTGTAAAAATGTTGTTTGAGCACAGCGTTGCATGACCACACAATTGTCATTCAAAATGCAAAAGTGCTGAAAATTGGCCTGGGCAGGAATAGGGGGGATGAAAAAGCCCTGTATTGAAGTGGTTAAATAGGTAAGGGGCAGGCCATCTGGCGACGTCAACTGATGGCACCACTTCCATGTGACATCACCGACCCAGCATGCACCGATTGGTGACTCACATGGGGCAGTACCACCAAGTGATGTCACCAGGTTGCTCCACCCCCTTACCTATTTAAAAACTGTCAGATGGTGGAGCAGGCAGGCAGCAGTTAGTCTTCACTTTTGCTTTTTTCTTTTTTCAGATCTGGTGTTGTGGCTGGTGTCATGATTGACGATGGATCCAATTCGGGGGACATTGTTTTTTTTATTTTTAATAAAGAAATTGTCAAAAACTGTGTGTGTATTTTTATTTTTTTTTGACACTTTTTTTGATAAATGAGTAGGGGTACAATGTACCCCATTCTCATTTACATAGGGGGCGGGATCTGGGGGACCCCTTGTTAAAGGGGACATCCAGATTCTGATAAGCCCCTGCCCGCAGACCCCCACAACCATAGCCCAGGGTTGTCAGGAAAAGGCCCTTGCCCCCATCAACATGGGGACATGGTGCTTTGAGGTGGGGGTAGGCAGAGCCCCCCTGCCCCAAAGCACCCCCCATGTTAATGGCATATGGCTTGGTATCATTCAAGAGGAGGGGCACTCACTAGTCTCCCTCTTTTCTGGTTAGCCAGGCTGCATGCTCGGATTAGGGTCTGTTATGGATTCTGGGGGGAGGGGGGGCATGACGTTTTTTTTTTTTTATTTTTAGTTATGGCGTGGGGTTCCCATTAGAATCCATACCAGACCCAAAAGGCCTGGTATAGATTAGTGGGACCACCACGCCATTTTTTAAACAATTGTTTTTTGCCAGCAATGGCTTGCAGCCAGGGGTGTTGCTAGGTAGGAAAAAGACCAGAGGCTTGAGTCCAAAGGTAAATTTGATCCCACAATATCCCTTTCCGATATCAGAAGGGGGTGTGAATATCAGCGCCAGTGAGCTATGCCCGGCCCTGGATTTAAGGTGAGTTTAACACCAATTAGAGCATCAACATCTCTTGACCCCTTTATATTACACAGTGTGTTGTACAGGGTGCAGTGTTCAGGAGTGCGTTAGACAGGGTCCAAGGTTCAGGAGTGCGCTGTACAGGGTGCAAGGTTCAGGAGTGCGTTGTACAGGGTGCAGTGTTCAGGAGTGCGTTTTATGGGGTGCAAGATTCAGTAGTGCATTGTACGGGGTGCAAGGTTTAGGAATTCTTGGGTACGGGGTGCAAGGTTCAGTAATACGTTGTATGGGGTGCAAGGTTCTGGAGTGCTTTGTACAAGGTGCAAGGCTCAGGAGTGCATTGTACAGGGTGCAGTGTTCAGGAGTGCGTTGTACGGGGTGCAAGGTTCAGGAATGTGTTGTACAGGGTGCAAGGTTCAAGAATGCATTGTATGGGGTGCAAGGTTCTGGAGTGCGTTGTACAGGGTGCAAGGTTCAGAAATACATTGTACAGAGTGCATTATACATTGTACGGAGTGTATTGTATGGGGTGCAAAGTTCTGGAGTGTACAGGGTGCAGGGTTCAGGAGTGCGTTGTACGGGGTGCAAGGTTCTGGAATGCATTGTCCGGGGGTGCAAGGTTCTAGAGTACGTTGTATGGGGTGCAAGGTTCAGGAGTGCATTTTACGGGGTGCAAGGTTCAGGAATGCGTTGCATGGGGTGCAAGGTTCTGGAGTGGGTTGTATGGGGTGCAAGGTTCAGGAGTATGTTGTATGGGGTGCAAGGTTCAGGAGTGCATTTTATGGGGTGCAAGGTTCAGGAATACATTGTACAGGGTGCAAGGTTCAGCAATGCAATGTATAGGTGCAAGGTTCTGGAGTGGGTTGTATGGGGTGCAAGGTTCAGAAGTGCGTTGTATAGGGTGCAAGGATCAGGAGTGTGTTGTATAGGGTGCAAGGGTCAGGAGTGCGTTGTATAGGGTGCAAGGATCAGGAGTGCGTTGTACGGGGTGCAAGGTTCAGGAATGCGTTATATGGGGTGCAAGGTTCAGGAATACGTTATATGGGGTGCAAGGTTCAGGAATGCGTTGTATGGGGTGCAAGGTTCAAAAAAGTGTTGTACAGAGTACAAGGTTCAGGAAAGTGTTGTACAGGGTGCAAGGTTCAGAAAAGTGTTGTACAGAGTGCAAGGTCCAGAAAAGTGTTGTACAGAGTGCAAGGTTCAGGAAAGTGTTGTACAGGGTGCAAGGTTCAGGAATTCGTTGTACAGGGTGCAAGGTTCAGGAATGCGTTGTACAGGGTGCAAGGTTCAGGAATTAAACTGCAAAGACACCAATTAGTTAAACATGGCACACTTAGCTTTAAATCTTGATTAGCAGCATACAGAAGCAGAGGGAAGAATGGCGACATCAGATGGAACACAAATGAGTGCAGCCGAGCAGAACATGCAGCAGTGTAACATCTATCCAACACAGCCAGGCATTAGTGGGCAAGCAGGGGGCGGCCGCAATGAGAGTGATTGTAGCTGTCAAATTGAAGCACTGATTTTGGGGATGGGCGAGGCTATTATGTGGGGCTCCACCCCTTTGTTACATGCATAGACAAACAGCCAGCATCGGCGGTGTGTATACATTGCTGACCGGGAAGGATGGTGGCAGGGGGCAGGACCAAATGTAACTACTGTATGTGTACCCACAGCGGTGTATAATTCAGGTGTATTATACACCGCTGTGGATGCACATACAGTAGTTACAACTAGTCCCGCCCCCTGCCACCTTCCTCCCTGGCTGTTTGTCTATGAACTGGACAAAGGGGCGGAACCCCACATATCGGCCCCGCCCACCCCAACATCAGTGTTTCATTTTAACAGCTCAACTTACTCACATTGTGGCCGCCCCTGACTTGCCCACCAATCACTGAAAGCAGGATAAATATTATATTGCTAAGGTATTAAGCCTTGAGTTCCCGGCCAACCACAAGCATTGGAACTCGGGGCTAATCATTTTAAATAAGCAATATAGCCCCGGTCAGCCCCCCCCCCTCCCGACACCACTGCTTGCAGCCATTCTTGTAGTTTCCTTACAATCTGTCCTACTATGTTAAATCACGTCACTTTCACATGCGCATCCTATCCTTTGGTTCAGGGCATGCTCTGTGTGCCGTCTCCCCGTTGTCAGTATGCTGTGTACGCAATTTCCGCTCTTTTCAGTCCAGCTTTGAAAACACGTGAGACTGTACATTTATTCACAACTTCCTGGTTCTCCCCATGTGATCTAGTGATGTCACACAGTGAGTAAACCGGGGCATCGTATCGACTTCTATTGCAGCAATCATCTGCAGCCTCCAGAGAACTGACAGCCAATACACGATCACTTATGTGCAAGATTACAGCAAAGGAAACAAGGAAGGATGAAAATGATGTTCAATGCAGGCTCAGAAAACAGTACCGAGGATGGCGTCGCGTTATCCAGGAAGATGAGTTTTTACAAAGTTATCAAAATTAGTAAGTAATAAGCGAATCAACATGGATTATAGTATGTAATAATTGCAAATAAGTGAATACAACTAGCTAGATGAAGTGCACAATAGGTATAGCAGAGTTTACCACAGCTTTAAATTTCATTTTTTTCTTCATATATGTCAGTGTTGCTGCAGCAGGTTCTATACACGGTACAGATGTGCCACTGTACAGGCAGACTAAGGAGACCCCCCAGGCACTATATTTAAAGGACTCTTTCATTTTTATTGTTTCACTTTAAGCATCATTAAAATTACTGCTCCTGTAAAAACAATCTTTTTTGGAAAAAATGTTGTATTAATACATGTCCCCCAGGGCAGTACCTGGGCTCCCATTTTTATGGCCAATAACTTGCATATAAGCATTCAAAATTGGGGACTCAAGATTTTTCAAGTTCGGGTCCCATCGATTTTATTACAGTTCAGGGCTTGGGTCTGAACTTTTTACATGTTTAGGAGTTCTGGTGCAAACTGAACCAGGGGGTGTTTGGCCCATCACAACTGTCTGGATGTGAAACTGAAACAGGCATGACAAGTAAGACATTAAGAATCATGTTCTAAAGTACCAAGGCTTCTAAGGCAGCCATATACATGTATGTGCATTTTCATATTTTGGTTCCCCATCATCCAAAAAGATTTAGCCAACTCTACTGTAGTCAGACTATGGATTCTAAAGGTTGCATTGAGTACTGCACATTGTTGCTTGCAGTTTTTTTAAATAAGCCTGATATTCCTAAATCAGCCGCATCAGTGAATGCATTGACAATATTTCTAACAAAGCACCTTTGCTAATTCTCTAATTGATTTTTTTAACTGTGAAGCACAGGGCCTTGGCATTTTCCTCACTTGGGATCAAGCCTTACCTACTACTAGAGCCAAGCCCGGCATCATGCTATTTAGAGTCAACCTATCAGACATTTTAGACTTTGAAAACACTGCACAGGCCTACAATCAATTTTATTGGTCAGAAAAATCTATTTTGTACGCTCCACTGATTCTGCTTTCATTTGTTACCCCTGGCTGTCATTTTAAATGCTATGGAAAAGAGAAAAAGTTAGTAAGGGTAGTCTAGGCTGCTGCTGCTGGTAATTTTGCCTTTGTCATAGATCAGTTATGAGCATTAGTTAAAAAAGTGGAAGGTTAATTATCTCCAAAGCTGTAGCTTAAGAGAAAAAAAAAAAAAAAACTTTGTAGAGAGATTTCACCGATCAAGCCTGTATACCTCACCTCTTGAGCTCTGGGTGCTGATCAGCCATAAGCCATGCTCTCTAACCACTTCCTTACCGGGCAAATTCTGGCACTCCTCTCCTACATGTAAAAATCAAATTTTTTTTCTCCTAGAAAATTACTCAGAATCCCCAAACATTATATATGTTTTTTAGCAGAGTCCCAAGGGAATAAAATGGCGGTCATTGCAACTTTTTATGTCACACAGTATTTGTGCAGCAATTTTTCAAACCTGTTTCTTAAAAATAAAAATGTTTCATGAATTAAAAAAAATAAATAAAAAAGATACCTAACATGTCATGCTTCAAAATTGTGCACACTTGTAGAATGGTGCCAAACTTCGGTATTTGTAAATCTCCATAGGTGATGCTTTACAGGGTTAGAGAGAAGGTCTTCGGCTAGAATAGTTGCTCCCACTTTAACATTCATGGTGATACCTCACATGTGTGATTTGAACACCATTTAAATATGTGGGCACGAGGTACATATGCATTCGCTTCTGCGTGTGAGCACGTGGGGACGGGGGTACTTTAAAAAATTTTTTGTCATTGCTTATTTTATTTTTATTTCTTTATTTTTACACTTTCCCCTTTATTTTTTTATCACTTAATTTCTTTATTTCATCATCACTTTATTTCTTCTACAAGGAATGTAAACACCCCTTGTAATAGGAATAGGGCATGACATGTCCTCTTTATACAGAGATCTGGGGTCTATAAAACCTCACATCTCCCCTCTAGCCTGGAAAGACTGCGATCAAAAAAAAGAAAGTGATCTCAGCCTTTCCTGTTAAAGAAGTGATGTCATAACGTCACAGAGACTGCCGGGGACAATCTGGTCCGCAATATCTCTATCGTAAGCTGCAGGCATCATTCAGATATCCCCACTCAAAGTCCAGGATGTCATATGACGCCCAATGGGTGGGAAGTGGTTAACCTTCCTAGCGGTATTCCCGAGTGTGGCTCGGGGTTAAATTTCAGTGCCAAAATCGGTAACCCCGAGCCACACTCGGGGTACCGCTAGGAAGATCGCTGGATCCCGGTAGAGGGGTTACTTACCTTGTCACCGGAATCCAGCGATGTATCTCGGCGGTGTGCGGCCGCGGATCTTTCTCCCGATGCTCTGTGTGCCCCGACTTCCGTCTCCTGCGACGTGACGTTCGAAGGGGGGTGGAACCGCCGGCAAATTCAAATGTAAAACACACTGATACAATTCAAAATAAAATAAATTCACATTAGATTGCCCCCCAGTGCCCTTTCCTGCAGTTTTACAGTACTTTTTATGTACACATATATATATATATATATATAGATATATATATATATATATATACACACATGTATATATATATAAATATATATATATATATATATATATATGTGTGTGTGTGTGTGTGTGTGTGTGTGTGTGTGTGTGTATAAAATATATGTATATGTATATATATATTGTGACAGGTAAATCTGTGGATGTTGTCACAGACAGGAGATACACTTATGCTGGGTTTAGACAATTCACCAATTACTATAGGGTGTCGGCTGAAAAGGTAGCCAGGATGGCTTAAGGAAGTTGAAAGGCCTTCAGCTGTTCAGAATGAGGAAGTTAAGGCCTCTATAATTTGTCCATAGGAAGTCTATTGATTGCTGCCTCCTGACGCTGTGTGAGCTGGGGAGAGGAGGACAGTCAGACGTGTGCCCCCTGAAGCTGTGTGAGCATGGGGAAGACCTCCTGGAGCGATGTGCGCTGAGGAGGGTAAAAAGGGTGAAGACTTCTCAAGGTGAGAAAATGAACTATTTCTATGTGAAGAGTGTGAAGGGAAAAACCAATGGATGTTTCTATGTGAAAAGAGACCAATGGACATTTCCTGTGTGAAGGGAAAATGAATTAAGACTGAAGACTACTCAAGGTGAGGTCTGGGATTGTTCTATGTGAAAAAAAATAAATGAACTATTTCTATGTAAAGAGAAAAGGGACATTTGCTGGGTGAAGAGAAAAACAAAGGAATGTGTTCTATTTGAAGAGAAAAGGGACATGTTCAATGTGAAGAGAAAAGGGACATGTTCAATGGACATTTGTTGTGTGAAGAGATAAAACATGGACTATTGAATGTCTGCTGTAGGATCAGCCAAGTCTGCCCAACAGTAGGTTGAGGACAGACTCCGTAGGTAGGTTCCCGCCCACAGTGGCAAGGATTTATTTTGTGTTTTATTTAATTTTGGATGTTTTTGACGCTTGCACTTGGGTGAAGAAAATTGCATTAATAAACCAAACTGTTGTTTGCAACCACTTCTCGGCTATCTCCCTGTGTAACTAACCCCCCCAAGGGGTCATCCACACCCGCCACCGAGCTAATCAACCTCACAATATATATATATGTAGTACATATACAGTATATATGTATACATACTTTAACTTATTTATAGTTTTTTATTATATTATAATTTATGATTTTGTGTTTCAGACTTTATCGTACCCGAGATGTTATAAAGAAGAACGCACAGTAAAAAAAAAAATCATATGTAAATAGTTGGTTTGGGCTGCTCGTTCTTAAGAATTACATGCAAAATAATGGTACTGCTTTCAGCACCTAAAATCCGAAAGAATCATACCGCCAGGGAGGTTAAAGTCCGCAGAAAATCAGGAAATCACTTCGATGTCAGTTCACATACAATCAAAGCACACAGCAGCACAGCCTAAGACTGCCCTTCTCTAAAATTTTACCCAATACAAGCTTGATCACAGGTATACTTCTCTGGGATCAAGCCCGTATTGGGTGAAACGTTACAGAGGTGCAGTCCTAGGTGGGGCTACAGTGTGCTTTGTCTAGCTTTAAAAAAAGTTAGATGTGATCTGTCATTATTGATTTGTGACTTCCTGCTTTCCTTCCTTCAGGGAAAATTTTGTTGACAAACTGTTTTGAATGTGTTACAATATATTTGTGAAAAAGTAATCAATACTAATCTATGACCGGCTAGCTGATGATCATGGCATGCTTCAAGTAATAAAGTCCTGGTCTCTTGTGGTACAAACCTTTTATCGTTATGCCAGAAGAATCCATCTTGGTTCCTTAACCACTTGCCGACCGCCGCACGACTATCTACGTGGGCGGTCAGCCCCTCACAGGCAAAGTGACGTAGGTCTACGTCGCTCGCCTGTGAGGGTTTAGGGAGCGAGCGCGCGCCGCCGGAGGCGCGCTCCCGCGTGGTCACGGACCCCCCCGCGCGCGTGACCGGCAGACCCGATCGCCGCCGGCCACTCTGCGATCGGCGGGGGAGAGGGAGAAAGTCAGGCAGCTTGTGTAAACAAGCTGCCTGTCATTCTCCTCTCTGTATGAGAGCTGATCACATGGATCTACTATGTAGATCCATTGATCACTCTGCATACAGTTGAAGCCCCAGCCAATCACAGTTAGAAGCACGCCCCTAGGGACACACACAGCCCCTCCCTCTCAAATAAAGTTAACCCCTTCACTACCAGTGTATTTTTACAGTAACAGTGCATATATATAGCACTGATTACTGTAGAAATGTCACTGGTAACCCCAAAAGTGTCAAAAATGTCAGTCAAGGGTCCGATCTGTCCGCCGCATTGTCGCAGTACCGCAAAAAAAATCGCAGATCGCCGCCATTACGCGTTAAAAAAAAAAACAACAAAAATGACAAAAATCTTTCCCTTTGTTAGTAAACGCAATAACTTTTGCGCAAACCAATCAAAATACGCTTTTTGCGATTTTTTTTACCAAACATAGGTAGCATAAAACAAATTGGCCGAAAATATTAAAAAATTTTGATTTTTACATTTATTTTTGGGGGAATTTCATATAAAAAAAAGGGAAAAATATTGCTATTTTTGCAAAATTTACGCTCTTTTTTTGTTTATAGCGCGTGATCAAAAAATCGCACAGGTGATCAAATACCGCCAAAAGAAAGCTCTGTTTGTGGGAAAAAAAGGACGCCAAATTCGTTTAGGTACAGCGTCGCACGACCGCGCAATTGTCCGTTAAAGTCACGCAGTGCCGAATCGCAAAATACCCCCTGGTCAGGAAGGGGGTAAAATCTTCCGGGGCTTAAGTGGTTAAGGAAGAAACTTAAGTTTCCTGGCATTGGGCAGATGCTTGCTGTATGGCTGACTTTAGGTCAGGTAGTATTAGTAAAGTATTTGTAAAAAAATTTGGGAGATGCTACTTCAGGAGTTTCTGGGAAGATTTCAGAGAGAGCGTCTGCTTTGCTATTCTCGGACCCTGGCCGATAAGTAATGTGAAAGTTGAACCAGGAGAAAAACAGGGCCCACATTGCTTGCCCCGGTCTAAACCAATTGGCAGTCCTGAGGTATTCCAAATTTTTGTGATTAGTAAAGATCATCACAGGATGGGCTGCACCCTTCAGCAGGTAACGACATTCTCCTAAAGCTGTCTTGATGGCCAACAGCTCCCAGTCAACGACATCATAATTATTTTCTGCTTGACTTAATTTTCTTGAAAATAAGGCTACTGGGTGGAGCAAAGCTTTAGGCCCTTGGCGCTGTGATAAGATTGCTCCAGTAGCAACTTCCGAGGCCTCTACCTCCAGGACGCAGGGTAGCAGTGGCGGCTGGTGCTCAAAATTTTTGGGGGGCGCAAACAGAAAAAATCGAATAGGCATGACTTTGAGGTCACAAAAGTGTGAAAGGGGCCTTCAGTAATCAAAGTATAGTGTGCCCCCTTTCAATGCAGAGTGCCACAGCATGCCACCATCAATGCAGAGTTACTACAGCGTGCCCCCATCAATGCAGAGTTACTACAGCGTGCCCCCATTCAATGCAGAGTTACTAATGGGTGTGCTCTTGGCTGGAATTCTTGGGGTGTGCCACATCCCTTAGTAAATGGAAAAAATGGGAAGTTCCCCTGGGGTGGGATTTTTTAGGCACAAAGTAATAGAGAATTTAAATAATCGAATAATATATTTATTAAACAGAAATAATAGACAAAAAATTGAGGTAAAAACAGTTGCAAGCATAAGACAATAATACCATAACAGTAACCAACCACATTATACAAAGTCCAAAACCCGACGCGTTTCGAAGACTATGGAGCTTCTTCCTCAGGGGTGGCTTTGAGTGGTGTTCTGTTGATATTGAATATAATCAGAGCATCATGTATTTATAAATAGAATACAGTTTTAATAATATCAATGTTGTAACAGCCAGTTGAAGAAAAAATAATTTCAAATACAGTGAAACAAAAAGCACTTACATGGTTAGCTGTTGAGGAACGAATGGGTGCTTGCAAAAACTGCAGTCTGCTTGATAATGTCTTGCTCAACACCAGGAATATACGGGTGGTGTATAGCAGATGGGGAGTCTGGCCGCGTGTCCCCCAATAGGGACAACTGAGGTCCAAGTAAGTAGAGGCTCTTACTGAGGAAAGGCCATAGTGAACTAAAATGAAAATAAGAAATGCAAAGAAACAAAAACAAATGGACACTGCTTATCTTAAAAGAAAAAAGGGAAATCTGGAGGGTAATAATTAATTTAATTGGAACATATTTAAAGATCATGATTACCTTATGCAAAGAGCTAAGATAAAATAAATTTAATAGGCATAAGAGATGTAAACCTATTGATAATGAGTTTGTATATGTAATCTCACAATGGCAAATGCCAAATGCCAAAGGAGGGGAAAGGCCATATTAAAACAATACTTGTCTTTGAAGAAAAAAGATTTAGGAGATTTTAAGTTAGTCAATTGGTAATGATTGCCATTAGAAAAAGGATTAAGATAAAATGAATTTAATAAGTGTAGAGAACATTAAACTACTATTTATAGGTTTTTACATATTTTGAACTAAGAATGGCTGATTCCAAGAGCAAGGGAAGACAGTATTGGGATATTAAATTGGCAGATACTGGCAAGGGAAAACAGTATTTGGATATTAAATTAGCAGATATGTCCATAAAGTATTCAAGTGTTGTATTTGAATGCAAGATATTGAAGGAGTTAGTCGATGAAGAGGCTTACCTTATAAGATAAGACACAAAACGCTGGACAGTAGAAAACCGTGGCTCCTGACAGGCAGACTGTGCACTGAATGCTGCCAGGAGCCCGGTTAAATAATACCTTAATTGCCTCCATCGGATGAATGGATTGGGGAATATGGCCATCAGCTGGCCTCCACGGCAGGTTCCTGAAACAGAGGGGCCGGCGCCTGCGTGCGAGAATCTCCCAGAAGGAGTGTTGCAGAGGAGACACGGCTGACCAATGGGAGGCGTCAAAGAGAGTGACGCCTCTTTCCGTGCCGGGTTGGACATACGGGGGACACCGGAAACAGAAGGACACCATCTGCAGAAAAGATAATTTGAAGAAAAATAAATAAACATCATATACCTGTTAGTGGATAATTGATCAATGTATCATTATACTGTGACATGAAAAGGGAACTATAAATAGAAGGCAAATTTAGATCCCCAAAGAATGGGATATATAAAGAAAAATAAAATGAATAAATATGAACAAGACATACCAATGACTGCAATAAACCCATGATTTAACTGACAGATACAAGAAGGAATATAAGCAGCACAGTGAAATAGTCATACACAATACAAATATTCATAATGGAGATAGTGGGTGGATGAAAAAAATTAAGTTTCCATACCACCTGATGTAAACCCCTCGAGGAAGGGTTTAACAGACATCATGCCATTTAGGCCTGGGGGCTCTGTGGCTCTCAAGGAGTGTATCCACCTCAGTTCCATCTGGAGGAGACATTTGTTCCAGTCTCCACCTCTGGAACTGGGGTGGATATGGTCCAAGATCAGAAATTTTATTTTTGGGAATTTTCCTGCATGGACGAGACTGATATGTCGCCCAAGAGGTAAGTCAGGGTCACAGGATCTCATGCTTTTTATGTGGCGATAGGCACGCCTCCAGAACTCCAAATTGGTCTTGCCCACATAAAATGCAGAGTTACTACAGCGTGCCCCCATTCAATGCAGAGTTACTACAGCGTGCCCCTATTCAATGCAGAGTTACCACAGCATGCCCCCGTTCAATGCAGAGTTACCACAGCATGCACCCATCAATGCAGAGTTACCACAGCATGCCCCAATTAAATGCAGAGTTACCACAGCATGCCCCCATTCAATGCAGAGTTACAACAGCATGCCCCAATCAATGCAGAGTTACCACAGCATGCCCCCATTCAATGCAGTGACCAGCATGCCCCCCATCAATGCAGTGACCAACGTTCCGTGCCCCCATCAATGCAGTGACCAGCGTGCCGTGCCCCCATCAATGCAGTGACTAGCTTGCATGCCCCCATCAATGCAGTGACCAGCTTGCATGCCCCCATCAATGCAGTGACCAGCGTGCCATGCCCCCATTAATGCAGAGACCAGCGTGCGTGCGTGCCCCCTTCAAAGCAGTGTGGGCCCCCCCGAGGCATCACTTCACTTACCTCCTGGGCTGGTTCTCCGTCACAACGACCGGACCGACTCACACTGGTGCCGTGCTTGGCGTGCTGCTTCTGCTGCTGCTGACGGGACTACTGAGACGAGACGACCTCTTCTTCATGAGGCTCTCATGCTTTTTATGTGGCGATAGGCACGCCTCCAGAACTCCAACTTGGTCTTGCCCACATAAAATGCCGATAAGTAATGTGAAAGTTGAACCAGGAGAAAAACAGGGCCCACATTGCTTGCCCCGGTCTAAACCAATTGGCAGTCCTGAGGTATTCCAAATTTTTGTGATTAGTAAAGATCATCACAGGATGGGCTGCACCCTTCAGCAGGTAACGACATTCTCCTAAAGCTGTCTTGATGGCCAACAGCTCCCGGTCAACGACATCATAATTATTTTCTGCTTGACTTAATTTGCTTGAAAATAAGGCTACTGGGTGGAGCAAAGCTTTAGGCCCTTGGCGCTGTGATAAGATTGCTCCAGTAGCAACTTCCGAGGCCTCTACCTCCAGGACGCAGGGTAGCAGTGGCGGCTGGTGCTCAAAATTTTTGGGGGGCGCAAACAGAAAAAATCGAATAGGCATGACTTTGAGGTCACAAAAGTGTGAAAGGGGCCTTCAGTAATCAAAGTATAGTGTGCCCCCTTTCAATGCAGAGTACCACAGCATGCCACCATCAATGCAGAGTTACTACAGCGTGCCCCCATCAATGCAGAGTTACTACAGCGTGCCCCCATTCAATGCAGAGTTACTACAGCGTGCCCCCATTCAATGCAGCATTACTACAGCGTGCCCCCATTCAATGCAGAGTTACCACAGCATGCCCCCATTCAATGCAGAGTTACCACAGCATGCCCCCATCAATGCAGAGTTACCACAGCATGCCCCCATTCAACGCAGAGTTACCACAGCATGCCCTCATTCAATGCAGAGTTACAACAGCATGCCCCAATCAATGCAGAGTTACCACAGCACGCCCCCATTCAATGCAGTGACCAGCATGCCCCCATCAATGCAGTGACCAGCGTGCCGTGCCCCCATCAATGCAGTGACCAGCGTGCCATGCTCCCATCAATGCAGTGACTGGCTTGCATGCCCTCATCAATGCAGTGACCAGCTTGCCGTGCCCCCATCAATGCAGTGAGCAGCGTGCATGCCCCCATCAATGCAGTGACCAGCTTGCATGCCCCCATCGATGCAGTGACCAGCATGCCGTGCCCCATCAATGCAGTGACCAGCGTGCCATGCCCCCATCAATGCAGTGACCAGCTTGCATGCCCCCATCAATGCAGTGACCAGCTTGCATGCCACCATCAATGCAGTGAGCAGTGTGCCGTGCCCTTATCAATGCAGTGAGCAGCGTGCTGTGCCCCCATCAATGCAGTGACCAGCTTGCATGCCCCCATCAATGCATTGACCAGCTTGCATGCCCCCATCGATGCAGTGACCAGCATGCCGTGCCCCATCAATGCAGTGACCAGCGTGCCATGCCCCCATCAATGCAGTGACCAGCTTGCATGCCCCCATCAATGCAGTGACCAGCTTGCATGCCACCATCAATGCAGTGAGCAGCGTGCCGTGCCCTTATCAATGCAGTGAGCAGCGTGCTGTGCCCCCATCAATGCAGTGACCAGCTTGCCTGCCTCCATCAATGCAGTGACCAGCTTGCCGTGCCCCCATCAATGCAGTGACCAGCTTGCATGCCCCCATCAATGCAGTGACCAGCATGCATGCCCCCATCAATGCAGTGACCAGCTTGCCTGCCCCCATCAATGCAGCGATTAGCTTGCCGTTCCCCCATCAATGCAGTGACCAGCTTGCATGCCCCCATCAATGCAGTGACCAGCTTGCCTGCCCCCATCAATGCAGTGACCAACTTGCATGCCCCCATCAATGCAGTGACCAGCTTGCCTGCCCCCATCAATGCAGGGACCAGTGTGCCGTGCCCCCATCAATGCAGTGACCAGCTTGCCTGCCCCCATTAAAGCAGTGACCAGCGTGCCGTGCCCCCATCAATGCAGAGACCAGCGTGCGCGCGTGCCCCCTTCAAAGCAGTGTGGGCCCCCCCGAGGCATCACTTCACTTACCTCCTGGGCTGGCTCTCCGTCACGACGACTGGACCGACTCACACTGGTGCCGTGCTTGGCATGCTGCTTCTGCTGCTGCTGACGGGACTACTGAGACGAGACAACCTCTTCTTCCAGTTCTTCCTTGATCATGCGCCGGCCCGCTGCTCCTCCTCTCTGGTCTGACGGTGGGCGGGAAGGTGATGACATGATGCCGGGACGGTGAGTGACTGACGCACGCACCACCCCCACGCGTCACGTCACCCGGGATGTCCTCCTGTATGATTGGTCCAGGCTGGAGTCTGGACCAATCACAGCCAGGACAGCACTAAAGTGGGCGCCTCTGCCTGGCGCACGTGGGGTGCAAAACCCCACCCCCCCCCCATAGACCGTAGTAGGTCCGGCACCCCTAGTGGGCTGCAAATGTTAATTTTTTTTACTTTCTTTTTTTTTTCTTTGGCACAGATAGAGGGGCGGGGGCGGCGCCCCTGCGACCCCTATGAACCAGCCGCCACTATAGGGTAGAGTGGGTTCTAGGTGCTGTAATACTGGATCAAAAGTGAGCAGGGCTTTAAGTTTATCAAAGGCTTCCTGGGCCTCCTAAGAACACTGAAATTGAGAGTGTTGTAGTGCCAGTTAAGTGATGGGTGCGATGATGACTGAGAACCTTCTGATGAACCTTCTGTAGAAATAAGCGAATCCTACAAACCTTTGGATCCCTTTTTTATCCACTGGGGCAGGCCACTCAAGAATAGAATACACCTTCTGGGGGTCCATAGCAGTTCCATAGGTGGATATTATCAACCCCAGGAATTGGATAGCTTGTTTCTCGAACTCACATTTCTCTGCTTTTGCATAGAGTCAAGGTTTTCCAAGGGTAGTTAAGACTTTCTTCACATGTACACAGTATAGTTAGAGTGATACAGAGAAAATAAGAATATTGTCCAGGAAATATCTAAAGATGTAATTTAAGAAATGCTGGAAAGTTGCCGGGGCGTTACATAATCCAAAGGGGATGACAAAATATTTAAAATGTCTGAAATGGGTTTGGAAAGCTGTCTTCCACTCATCCCCCTCTTTAATCCAGACTAAGTTATAAGCACCCCATAGATCTAGTTTTGTGAAAACTTGGGCTGTCCAAAATCTTTGAAAGAGTTCTGGTACTAGGGGAAGCAGAAATCGATTTTTAATGGTAATTTTATTTAATTCACTGTAGCCCACACAGGGCCTAAGTGTGTGGTCCTTCTTTCAACAAAGAAGATTCCCGCCCTTGCTGGGGAAGAGGATGGATGAATAAATCCTCTCTCTAGATTTTCGTCAATGTAGAGACGTAGAGCTTCCAATTCCATCTCTGATAATGGGAATATCAGATGGGAAATACAGTTTGATGTACTTACCCTCCAGTCTGCCACCAACCAAGAAGACCTGTCTCTGATATAAATAAAGAACAGGGGTTTAGTTGACACGCATTTGCAAACGCATGTGTAAGCTGCAGGGCCACTACACGGCACCCTGTGTTACCTGCAGTCCAAACACTTTCTATTTTAAGTGCCTGCACAATGGAAGCATATGGCTGCTAATGGATGGATGGGAGACAGGCGTAAGGGAGGTAGCCAAAATCTCCCCCAGCCTGCTCCCATCCATGACTGGTCTAATATATCAAAAATCTAATAGCGATGTTGTAGCGATGGTACAAACTGAAAAGGACAAGCTGAGAAGCATACACCTCCATCCCCTTGGCAGATGCAGTATAAAACGCAGATTGGGACTTTATATGAGGCATTAGCCAGTAAAGCACAGTGCCTCCATCCCTAATTTCATAAAATATTTGGGACTTTAAGTGAGACACAAGCAGATCATGCTATTGCTCTCCATCCCTGTATATGAAAAACCGAGGTCAAATCAGACTGCATCCACCAAAAACGCATGTAAATCGCATGGTGGGACTTTAAGTGAGGCACCAGCCTGTGGGCATTCATTCATATACAGGGCTGGAGACCAATAGCATGACCTGCTTGTGTCATGCTTTTGCGTGGTCAGACGAGCTGTGTTGGTAATAGATCGTCATATGCAGGCATAGACGACAGGCAAAGAATGGTCAGAGAACAGGCAGAGATCAGCAATGTGAGTTCAGGCAGATAAGCAAGAGATAAAGTCCGGATACAGGCTAGAGTCAGGGTAGGAGAGGTTCAATGGAGTCAGAGGCAAGTCAGGTCAAATACAGGAATAAGCAGGATCAGGTTCAGGAACACAGGTACAGCTGCAGATTAGACAGCAAAGCACTAGTGCAACTTCTGCCCTTATATATGGCATTCAGCGCCAACGTTAATAACGTGCACGCCTGCGCATAGGCATACGCACATCTGTGCGCCTGGGAGTGGCATGATGGGCACTTGCAGGATGCACATTTGCGTCTGCCTTTGAGCATCAGCTGCCCTGTGGCCAGCATGTCCCTGACATGGATAAAGGTGTACCACCATGTTCTGTAACAGAAACAAGTGGGGTTTTTCTGAGCTTCGCTAAGAATTCTGTTGCGGTCTCTATAACTAAGGAAATACACCATGATGTGCCTTCGAGGGGCCCTGGGCATTCCTCATCCCATTGGGACCCTGTAAGCCCTTTCCACAACATAAGTGGGGAAGACATCGATCACCCTCTGCCCCTTCTGGTAATCCCAAGAGTGCTGTGTAGTCGGTCTTATGTGTCTGAAATCCTGGTCTCAGTTTCAGGAAGGTGACCGTGAATCTTATCAAGATCCTTATGGATGAGATTGCATTCCTTCGTTAAAGAATCAATTTGGACCAACAGTGATGTCTTGCTCTGCACTATGGCCCTCAGAATGACTGCCGTGTCACCCGCTGGCGGAGAAGCTCCAGAGGGCCATGAGTTGTCTGAAGCTGTCACCGTCTCCATCTCTGCTAAAAGAGCATGCAGCCTGTCCAAGATTGCATCTGGACACGAGGCTGGCTGCAAAGGCTGCTTTCTTCTGGCCGGCGTGGCGACAGATTTACCTTTTAACGACATGCTTCAATGATTCAGGGATTGCCACGACACTCCCCACCAGGATTCCAGTGGTTTTAAGCCCTGGTGAGCAAGTAAAAAACAGCAAAGGATTCAGCAGGATTCAGAGAGATATCCAGCTCACGCTACATCCGGCCACGCCCCTACCTGGTTAAAATCTAAAGTGGTTCTAAAGCCTTAAGGCTTTAAAAACCTTCTCTGCTGCAGCCATCCCCTGGACCCCCCCCCCCCCCTCCTGTTTCCTTACCTGAGCCCATCTGATCCAGAAATGTGCACGAGCACAGCAGCTCAGGCCACTGTCTCTCTCCTCATTGGACAGATTGAGCAGTGGGAGTGACTGCTGTCAATCAAACCCGGTGACACAGGAACAAAGGGCGGAGCCAAGTCCTGCTGTTTATATCAATAGACTCAGCAGCGGCATTCGGGAGCGAGAACCGCACGGGTGCTCCCAGGGAAGAGCTTTTCCTGGGTGCATCTGATGAAGAGAAGGGTCGTATAAGCATGTTTAATATTTTTTTTAAAAAAGAAACTAAGGTTTACTTAACTTTTTATGTAACAACACACCTCAGGAAATACCGCCATGGCTAACAGAAGACAGACTTAAAACTAAACTAGAGAAACTTAACATAAATAAATCACCGGGACCGGATGGCTTGCACCCGAGGGTTCTGAAAGAGCTCAGCCAGGTGATTGCCAGACCATTATTCTTGATCTTTAAGGATAGTTTACAGACGGGTATGGTGCCAGCTGATTGGAAAAAAGCCAACGTGGTAACAATATTTAAAAAGGGGCCGAGATGTATCCCGGGTAACTATAGGCTGGTCAGCCTAACATCTGTAGTCTGCAAGATTTTGGAGGGGATGTTAAGGGACCACATACAAGACTTTAGTAATGAAAACTGTATTATTAGTAGTAATCAGCATGGATTCATGAAAAATCGTTCTTGCCAAACCAATCTATTAACCTTCTACGATGAAGTGAGCTGCCACCTAGATAAAGGGAAGCCTGTGGATGTGGTGTATCTGGACTTTGCAAAGGCCTTTGACACCGTTCCCCACAAACGCTTACTGTACAAACTAAGGAAGGTAGGTATGGACCATAAGGTGAGTACCTGGATAGAGAACTGGCTCCAGGGGAGAGTCCAGAGGGTGGTGATTAATGGGGAGTACTTGGATTGGGTGGGTGTGGAAAGTGGGGTCCCCCAGGGTTCTGTCCTGGGACCAATCCTGTTTAATTTATTCATAAATGATCTAGAGGAGGGGTTATCGAGTACAATCTCAGTATTTGCGGATGATACTAAACTAAGCATGCCAATATCTTCTATGCAGGATGTGGAAACCTTACAAGCGGACCTGAACAAAATAACGGGGTGGGCAACTACATGGCAGATGAGGTTTAATGTTGAAAAATGTAAAGTAATGCACTTGGGTGCCAGAAACCAGAAAGCAAGCTACTCACTAAAGGGGGAACCTCTGGGTGAATCTAGGATGGAAAAGGACTTGGGGGTACTGGTAGACAACAGGCTTGCAATGCCAAGCCGCTGCAAGCAAAGCCAACAGAATACTGGAATGTATAAAAAAGGGGATTCACTCCAGAAATAAAGAGATTATTCTCCCACTCTACAAGACCCTGGTCCGGCCACATTTGGAGTATGCTGTCCAGTTCTGGGCACCGGTCCTCAGGAAGGATGTGCTGGAACTGGAAAGAGTCCAGAGAAGGGCAACAAAAATAATTAGGGGAATGGAGGACATCAGCTATGAGGAAAGACTACATGTATATATAACATATATAACATATATATATATATATATATATATATATATATATATATATATATATATGAATAAAATTATAAATGCAAGTATATACATAAATAATAGTGCACTGGTAAAAATGTGTACTGTCCTGGTATAAACATGTACTATCAGTATTCACGCTATGGGCCTAATTCACTAAGAATTTGGACTAGAACTGCTCACTTCTCCAAAACTGACTCCAAGCTAAACTCATTAGCATCCTAATTAGGTGAAGCTGCCAGAGTTAAAACTTCAACTAGGTTTTTTAGTGAATTGGGGTTTGGAGTTAACCAAATTCCGTTTGTGTTTTTCATAAAAGGAAATTTGTGTATTTTGAATCACTATTACACAGCAATGTCATCTATAATGTTTTTTTTTTTATTTTTTAGGTATAGTTATGTATCTTATGTGTTTTAACTTTTAGATTTACTAATAGCAGACTACACAGCTGTCTAATTATCAATCTTCATTATTTATTCATCATTCATCTGAAACTTTCAGGCATGTCTGTTTGTGTTCAGGACTTTGGTGTTGTGGTCTATGATCATAGACAAAGATTGCTAGGTCATGAGTTCAAGCCCCAACCATGCTAACTCCCTGTGTGTTCACAGTTCTGTGTGATTTTGTTTTGCCACATAGTAATACATTGGCTACATCACCTAAAATTGCATGTCAATGGCCACGTATATTCAAGAAACAGACATGCATATGTGCCAGGTGCAATTCTGCATTTGCCAAGTTTCAGTATTCATTTACAGCTGTCTAAAATTTAAGGAGGTGATGGCATACTTGGGATTTGAAATTATGCTTTCAGTGCTTATAGATAGGATCACTAACCACTAAACCATTGAGCTGAGCATGGTTACCCTTGGAATATTTAGTCCCATGTTTCAATAGTTAACCACTTCCTTACAGGGCAGTTACACCCCCTTCCTGTCCAGGCCAATTTTCAGCTTTTTATGCTGTTGCATTTTGAATGACAATTGTGCAGTCATGCAACCCTGTACCTAACCCAAATTTATGACATTTATTTTACACAAATAGTGCTTTCTTTTGGTGGCATTTGATCACTGCAAGGTTTTATTTATGTTTTGCTAACAGAAGACCTAAATGTTTGACCCCTAAAAAAATGTGTTTTTGTTTATGTAATAAAATTTTGTAAATCAATATGTTTTTTGTTGCACTGACGAGCATTGATGAGGCTGCACTGGCAGGCACTAATGATGAGGCACTGATGAGACACTAATATGCAGCACTGATGGACACTGATAGGTGGCACTGATGGGCACTGGTGGGCAGCACTGATAGATGGTAATGATAGGCAGCACTGATGAGGAGGGCACTAACCGGCTCCCTAAGCACTGATTGGCATCAATGATGGCATGGGTGGGCATCCCTGGTGGCCATGGGTCAGCAATCCCTGGTGGCTCTAGTGCATGGGTGGGGAACCTATGGCCCGCACAATCATTGCGTCTGACCCCCCCCCCCCCGTGACGCTGAGCCTTTGTATGCCAGCGGAGCTGTCAGAAGGTGCGGATGGCTCCGTCCTGACAGTGTGAGTCACAGAAAAGCTTCAGAAAAGGGTGGACCCGGGGCGCAGAGCCATGCGCCTGAGCCCACCCATTTGTGTAAAATAGCGAATGAAAATTCGCTATTGTCACACTGATCCTCCTCCTGGCCAATCAGGAAGCGGGTCCAAGACCTGCTTCCTGATTGGCCGAATCCTGATTGGCCATGCCATTGGTCGAGGAGGAGGCGGGAGGAGTCGAGGAGAAGCCGCCACTGCTGGTAAATGCACTGGCTTTCTTCATAGAAAGGGGGCATGCAGTGGTCAGTCTACATTGAAAGGGGGCACGCTGTGCTGTCTCTGCAATGAAAGGGGCATGCTGTGTTCAGTCTGCATCGAAAGGGGGCACGCAGTGGTCAGTCTGCATTGAAAGGGGGCACGCTGCATTAAAGGGGGCATGCTGTGGCCAGTCTACATTGAAAGGGGGCACGCTGTGGTCAATCTGCATTGAAAGGGGGCACGCTGTGCTCAGTCTGCATTGAAAGGGCCCCCACATGGAAGAAAAATATATTTAAAATATAATTTAAAAAAACATTTTTTATTTTTCCCAAATATATTGGAAATATATTTGAAATGCTACAATTTTGGCCATATTCAATATATTTCTAATTTTTTCTCCTAAATATATTGGAAATATATTGTTCTTCCATATGGGGGGGCAGTGGTCAGTCTGCATTGAAAGGGGGCATTCTGTGGTGACTCTGCATTGAAAGGGGGCACGCTGTGGTCAGTCTGCATTGAAAGGGGGCACGCTGTGGTCTCTCTGCATTGAAAGGGGGCACGCAGTGGTCAGTCTGCATTGAAAGAGGGGAGTGCTGTGTTCAGTCTGCATTGAAAGGGGGCACGCTGTGGTCAGTCTGCATTGAAAGTGGGCACTCTGTGGTCACTCTGTATTGAAAGGGGGCACACTGTGGTCACTCTGAATTGAAAGGGGGCACGCTGTGGTCACTCTGCATTGAAAGGGCCCCCTTTCACACTTTTGTGACCTCAAAGTCATGCAATTTTTTACAGCGTTTTTTGCCGCAAAGCAATGCCTATTACATTTACGCATACATTTTGTACGGCCCCCGAATTATGTTACAAAAATCCAAATGGCCCTTGGCAGAAAAAAAGGTTCCCCACAGCTGCTTTAATGGCATCCCCCAAGGGTCTGCACTGGTAATCAATGCTCTGATTACAAGCACAGACCCCCCCCCCCCCACACACACACACACACTGATTTTGCATATGAATGCCATTTCTTCACAGTTGAAAGTGGCCCTTACCATGATTAGCCAGTTGATTGTGACCACTTCCTGGAATGTGTGCAACCCAATTTGGTGTCATTTCTAGTCCAGGGCGAACGCTCATTTTCGATTTATTTTAAAGGGATTTTAAAAATGGTGCACACAGACAACTAAAATGTATTGGAAATGTTTTACCTAGGCCAGTGATCGTAATCCTTAACCCCCCTTAGATGTTTTTGCCCTACATTTCCCATAATGCTCATGTACTCTGCAATGTAGGTGAGCATCATGGGAAATGTTGTTACAAAACACCTGTGTTGTCAAGGTTCACTATCACTGACCTAGGCCAACTAAAAAGGTGAGTCAGTCATGCATGAATACAGCGCTGTAGCAATTTTTTATTTAGTAATAATTTTTAATTTTATTTTTTACATTCATCCACAGAAGCTGAACGGAAATGTGTATTATTCCTTTATTTATATATATTTTTTTGCAAAATCTATACATACACACTTTTTTTTTTTACACACGCCATACACACGCCGCTGGAGTATAGGGAGGGAGCCATACACATGCCGCTGGAGTATAGGGAGGTAGCCATAAACATGCCGCTGAAGTATAGAGAGGGAGCCATACACATGTTCACACTGTACTGACATAACACACACGTCAAAAAGACAAGAAATGGATTACATTCAAAAGACACAAAACATATCTGAATTACATCCAGACAAAATATGAAGAAAAAAAAAAAAACAGGAGCTGTGTACAAATGAATAAGCTTTATTGAACATGTATAAAACATCAGGAATCACTCAAGCAGGCAGGTGAATTGCCACCCCCCCCCCCTTCCAAACCCCCAAATCAAGTATTCTTTATTCAAATTACAGTGCAAAGATACAACATATGATGAATAGATATAGAGCTTACAATATCCAACAGTCAAGCAAAAAAAGTTGTAGACACCTTAGTATTAAGCATAATACATACCCAACATGCTTCTAGGCTTAGTGTTTGCATAAACCTGCCTTTCCATTTAAACTACCATCAAATCACTAGAAGATACAGCTACACAGAGGCATGTAAAGAAAAAAACACATGTATAGAGTGCAGAAAAACACACTTTGCAAAAACTATACAAAACCTTTAGAGCATAAACAGTATTCATCCAACAAAATACACTTACTGCAATATGGGTCCTTAGGCATGCCAGCAAACCCCCCCACCCCCAAAACTAAAAGCCAATTCAGACAGAAAGACATGTGGACCTTTCAGAGGGCAACTGATCCACTCTAGACCATGCCTTTATATAACATTGGTTAAACTACACCCACCCAGTAAAGGAAACGCCCAGCAAAGTAATTAATTGTGTCTGTTGGTTCCTAATGCAAAAGCACCAGTATACTAATGAATGAAAGTGTTGGTCAAAATGGAAAAGCCACTTTGTGCTCATGAGATTATTGAAAGCATTTCTTATGTGGGTAGAGTTGATTTAGTATTTTTGGAACAGAATACTGTGCAAAATAGCAATTTGTATGAGCATGTGCAGCTGAACCCAGAACTCTTTCTTTAAAAACTATATATATCTTTTATTTTGTATATATTTATTTATTTATATATATATTTTTTTTAGGATTTTTAATTCTGAATTCTGGGGTTCGACTGCATATGCTCAATCAATTTCCAAATTCTCGGATTTTGCAGCTCAAACATTTTGCAATTTGTCAGAGTTTAATGTGGTTCTATATAGGAAGCAACACTAATATGTCTCCCCACTCAACCAACAAATATATTAATTTCACACATATACATTTTGTTATTTTTTGGGGGGGGGGCAGACATATTATTGTTGCTTGTCATATAGAACAACAGAGACAGTTGTAGGTAGTTCAGGGATTGGAACACCCAAATACACTGTTGCACGGCAGATTTGCATTTGTGATATGGGTAGACTTCTTTCTTAAAAAACAATATATATATATATATATATATATATCTTTTTATAATTTTTTTTTATTTCTTTATATATATATATATATATATATATATATATATATATATATATATATATATATATATATATATATATACACACACACACATATATACATACGCCAAAATCTAAAAAACACACATATATATATATATTTTTTTTTTCAAGCAAGAGCTCTGGGTTCAGCTGCGCTCAAACAGTTTGCAATTTTTCAGAGTTTAATGTGGTTCTATATAGGAATTAACACTAATATGTCTCCCCACTCAACCGACAAATATATACCTATATCAAAACACAAAAACACAGAAAGATTTGAAAATTTGCAAACTGTTTGAGCATGGGCAGCTGAACCCAGAACTCTTTCTTTAACAACTAAATATTGATTTTTATGTATTTTTTGTTTGTTTAAGAAAGAAGTTTACCCAAGTCTGCCCCCATCATAAATGCTTACAAAAATGTAATGAGCACCAGATGGCTAAGTGGTTAGCAAATCTGCCATGCAACAGTGTATTTGGGTGTGCCAATCCCTGAACTACCTACAACTGTCTCTGTTGTTCTATATGACAAGCAACAATAATATGGATCCCCCCCCCAAAAATAACAAATTGTATATGTGTGAAATTAATATATTTGTTGGTTAAGTGGGGAGACATATTAGTGTTGCTTCCTATATAGAACCACATTAAACTCTGAAAAATTGCAAAGTGTTTGAGCGCAGCGGAACCCAGAACTCTTTCTTGACAAATACTATATACATATATATATATTTTTTTCTTTTTTGGCGTATGTATATATATATATATATATATATATATATATATATATATATATATATATATATATACACACACACACACACACACACATATAGATATACACACATATATATTTATATGTTATTTTTTAAGAAAGAAGTCTACCCAAATCACCAATGCTTTTCAAAAATGTCATGAGCACCAGGTGGCTTAGTGGTTAGCAAATCTGCTGTGCAACAGTGTATTTGGGGGTTTGAATCCCTGAACTACCTACAACTGTCTCTGTGGTTCTATATGACAAGCAACAATAATGTGGCTGCCCCCAAAAAATAAAACTTTGTATATGTTTGAAATTAATAGATTTGTTGGTTGGTTCGATATAGGAAGCAACAATAATATATAGCTTTTTGCATATGTATATACAGTATATATATATATATATATATATATATATACACACACATACACATAGGCAAAACAATTTAAAAAATATATATATTTTTTTTGTTTTGCATCTATATATATATATATATATATATATAGAGAGAGAGAGAGAGAGAGAGAGACAGAGACAGAGAGAGAGACAGAGAGAGAGAGAGAGAGATGCAAAATATTTATATTTTTGTTGATTCCTCTATAGAACCACAGAAAACTGAAAATTTGCAAACTGACCATGCACAGTTGAACCCCAGAACTCTTTAGTCAAAAATAATATATAATTTTAAATATATATATATATAGATAGATATTTTGATATTTATATATATATATATATATATATATATATATATATATATACATACATAGATATGTGCATTTCTCTCATTATTGCCTGATTAACATCGGTTTACAGCGCTATTAGGCATTCGCACAAACTCTATTCACTATACCGCCAGCTAACGTTTTCAAAAATCTTATTTTTTGGCTATATTTTGCTATGGAGCATGCGCACATGGGCTATCTGGCACCAATAGACTCCGGGAGATATTTTTGAGTTTTGCACTTTTCTTGAAATCTTTTTTCATACTTTACTTTTTCACACAGTTTAAAAGCAGTTTATCTCAATATCATATAACACATCTTTCCCAAGCATTTTATTTTTTTTTGCCTGGCATATATTGTGATTTTGAACAAAACAGTCATGCTTTTAGCTGGACTGTTTCTAACTCTCGCTCTGACGTTATTTGATCTTAGTGAATTTCACATTGCTCATAACGTTTTAGCCGGCGGTATAGTGAATTGCATTGGCGCCTTCGACTATTCGCCATAGAGTTAAAATAGAACAAAATCAATGCCGGAGGTATAGTAAATTGGGCCCTATGTTTCTTTTCCTCTATGAAGACTGTCAGGAGTTGGACGTAAAGTTATGGCTTTGGTATTGAGGAATATCATATTTTGAAACTCAGTTGGCCATACTGATCGCATTTAAAGACATCCAAAAGGTTTCATTTTTTCTCATGTGTGTTTAATCTCTGTAATTGGGGATCACAACCATCTGGTAAGAGGATTGATTACATTGGAGGGCAAGCGTGTTTGGTGGAATTCCTTACCAATTCATGAGGTTTGCCACCCAGTTGGATATATCATTATCTGGAGAAGAATTAGATACACCTTCATTTCACTATAGCTTTCATTGCTATTGGCACATGGAATTATTTCCATATTGAACCTTATGGACTATTCAATTCACTGTTTGATTGTATATTGATACATTTTCAGTATTTCATTTTTTTGCATAGCAAAAGCGCAATATATATATATATATATATATATATATATATATATATATATATATATATATATATATATATATATATATATACCTATATATATATATATATATAGTGACAGGAAGTCAGGTAAATCTGTGGATGTAGTCACAGACAGGAGACACATTTCCACCTGGTTTAGAAAATTCACCAATTACTATAGGGTGTCGGTTGCAAAGGTAGCCAGAACTGTCTAAGGACGTTGAACAGACTTCAGCTGTTCAGAATGAGGCAATTAAGGCCTCTATAATTTGTCCAAAGGAAGTCTAAGGATTGCTGCCTCCTGACGCTGTGTGGGCATGGGGAGAGGAGGACAGTCAGATGTGTGCCCCCTGAAAGCTGTGTGAGCATGGGGAAGACCTCCTGAAGCGATGTGCGCTGAGGAGGGTAACAAGTGTGAAGACTACTCGAGGTGAGGTCTTGGATCGTTTCTATGTGAAAAGAAACCAATGGACATTTCCTGTGTGAAGGGGAAATTAATTAAAACTGAAGACTACTCAAGGTGAGGTCTTGGACTATTTCTATGTGGAAAGAAATAAATGCACTGTTTGCTATGTGAAGAGACAAGCAAAGGAATGGTTGCTATGTGAAGAGTGTGAAGAGACAAACAAAGGGATGTTTTCTATGTGAAAGTCCAATGAACATGTGCTGTGAGAAGAGAAAATAAATGGACTATTGAGTGTCTGCTGTAGGATCAGCAAAGTTTGCCCAACAGTAGGTTGGAGACAGACTCCGTAGGTAGGTTCCTGTATGTGAGAAGGTAGCCGCCCACAGTGGCAAGGATTTATTTTGTGTTTTATTTTATTTTGATATTTTTGACGCTTGCAGTCTGGTGAAGAAAATTGCATGAATAAACCAAACTGTTTGCAACCACTTCTCGGCTATCTCCCTGTGTAACAAACCCCCTCAAGGGGTCATCCATACCCGCCACCGAGCTAATCTCCCGCAATATACATACACAGTGCTTTGCGAAAGTATTCGGCCCCCTTGAACTTTGCTACCTTTTGCCACATTTCAGGCTTCAAACATAAAGATATAAAACTGTAATTTTTTTGTGAAGAATCAACAACAAGTGGGACACAATCATGAAGTGGAACGAAATTTATTGAATATTTCAAACTTTTTTAACAAATAAAAAAACTGAAAAATTGGGCGTGCAAAATAATTCAGCCCCCTTAAGTTAATACTTTGTAGCGTTTGTGAACAGCAGTTTTCAGTTCTTTCACAGATTCTCGATTGGATTCAGGTCTGGACTTTGATTTGGCCATTCTAACACCTGGATATGTTTATTTGTGAACCATTCCATTGTAGATTTTGCTTTATGTTTTGGATCATTGTCTTGTTGGAAGACAAATCTCCGTCCCAGTCTCAGGTCTTTTGCAGACTCCATCAGGTTTTCTTCCAGAATGGTCCTGTATTTGGCTCCATCCATCTTCCCATCAATTTTAACCATCTTCCCTGTCCCTGCTGAAGAAAAGCAGGCCCAAACCATGATGCTGCCACCACCATGTTTGACAGTGGGGATGGTGTGTTCAGGGTGATGAGCTGTGTTGCTTTTACGCCAAACATAACATTTTGCATTGTTGCCAAAAAGTTTGATTTTGGTTTCATCTGACCAGAGCACCTTCTTCCACATGTTTGGTGTGTCTCCCAGGTCCCTCCCAGTCCCTTTAAACGACACTTTTTATGGATATCTTTAAGAAATGGCTTTCTTCTTGCCACTCTTCCATAAAGGCCAGATTTGTGCAGTATACGGCTGATAGTTGTCCTATGGACAGAGTCGCCCACCTCAGCTGTAGATCTCTGCAATTCATCCAGAGTGATCATGGGCATCTTGGCTGCATCTATGATCAGTCTTCTCCTTGTATGAGCTGAAAGTTTAGAGGGATTTGCAGTGGTCTGATACTCCTTCCATTTCAATATTATCGCTTGCACAGTGCTCCTTGGGATGTTTAAAGCTTGGGAAATCTTTTTGTATCCAAATCCGGCTTTAAACTTCTCCATAACAGTATCTCGGACCTGCCTGGTGTGTTCCTTGTTCTTCATGATACTCTCTGTGCTTTAAACGGACCTCTGAGACTATCACAGTGCAGGTGCATTTATACGGAGACTTGATTACACACAGGTGGATTCTATTTATCATCATTAGTCATTTAGGTCAACATTGGATCATTCAGAGATCCCCACTGAACTTCTGGAGGGAGTTTGCTGCACTGAAAGTAAAAGGGCTGAATAATTTTGCACGCCCAATTTTTCAGTTTTTTATTCGTTAACAAAGTTTGAAATATCCAATACATTTCGTTCCACTTCATGATTGTGTCCCACTTGTTGATTCTTCACAAAAAATTACAGTTTTATATTTTTATGTTTGAAGCCTGAAATGTGGCAAAAGGTTGCAAAGTTCAAGGGAGCCGAATACTTTCGCAAGGCACTGTGTATATATATATATATATATATATATATATATATATATATATATATACTGTATATATATATATATATGGCTTTTTTTCTCAGAAAATAGGTGAAGGAACTCTACCAGGACCCCTTAAACCTACATCAAATAGTGGGTGTGGTCAATTTTTACTAACAGTGGAAGAGTCTTAAAGGGGCATTAAATACCTGGAGAGCATTATGTACAGAATGTAGAGTTCAGGGGTGTACTACATGCAGAGTTAAGGGGAGAACTCCACACAGAGTGCAAAGTTTAAGGGTGCACTACACACAGAGTGCAGAGGTCAGCCTTCTTACACAGCTGCTTACCTCTGCATCCCCTATTCACATCTCCTTTTAACCCCTCTTCAGCTTTGACCTCTACATGCAATCCTCCCCTTCCACTGCCCCCCCCCCCCATCTTCTCCCTTCCTCCATACAAGCTCCACCATCTTCCACATGTCTTACTGGTGTTGCTCTATTAGAATGATGAAGCACCTAGCCATCTATACTACCTCCCTGCACACTGTGCATAGCTCTGCCTCTCTCACTTGCAGGGAGATCATCCAGTGGGGGTGTCAGATTGTGCACTGCACCTCCCTTGTTCCAATCCTGCACTCAGTGAGAGCAACTCAGGAGATCAGATCTGTAGAAGCCGCTGGGAGATGAGCTGTCACTGGTAAACACATAAGGTGGACTTCTGTGTTTACAAGTGATAGTGGTGAGCAGAGAGCCTGACCCAGAGGTGGTGGAACTAAGTTCCACCAAGTTCGGAACTAAGTTCCACCAAGTTCCAGCTGAAAAAAAGCCCTGTGTGTATATATATATATATATATATATATATATATATATATATATATATATATATATATATGTTTTCACCTCACTTTTTGTATTCAGGTGATATATAAGTGCAGCTCTTTGTTAATTTATTCAGCACAGAAACACACTTTTGTTTAAAAAAAAAAAAAGTTTACAGCATAACCACATTCCCCATGTTACCTCTAACCTTAGTGAATAGGTGTGTTGCTAAAAAATTTTTTTCAAAAAGTGTTTCAAGTAAATTTCAACTAAGCAGTTCACATGACAAAGGTATAGACTACTGCAAACGCAAAATATAAAATTTTATCTCTAAATAATTTTCTGCAAAATCACTAGATATAAGTTAGTGCATTTCATTACCTTTTTCCCTTATAATTAAAACTGTCTCGTGTTTGTGTTGCATAATAATTATGAGCTCCACCTTTTTATTTTCCAATCTAATTTTGTAACATGTAAGGAAGAATCTTATTTAATGGGCAATACAGACAAGTCTTCTTTCATTCAGTCACAGGACTCTATAAAATTAAATTATATAAATTACTATAAAAATATTAAACAGCTGTCATCATTAAAATGAAATGGTGCAGAAAACAAATCACATTATTTAAACGTGACTGAGTTACTGAGTTTTTTGAAAATATGGTTTAAATGTAACATTTTCACACTGGTAGTAAGATATATATTTAAATACAATGTTTAAAAAACACTGCAATATATTTTTCTAGCAATAGATTTATTAGCATAAAAAGATTCCCACTGATAGAAAATGGCATAGTGAATAATGTGGAACCGTATCATAATCATTATTGATCTGACTCAATAAATCACATACCATTTTAAGAAACAATACTCCTTCCAGAATACATTTCATTGTTATATACGAGTTATATGGGTTATTTAAGATACTAATGTATTTCTTACTTGGAAGAGTTAGGACCATGTTAAACTGCATGACTCAAAAAAGAATAACCTAATTGCTTAGAAAACTGTTTCATTAGCCGCATGAAAATCATAGAGATGAAAGAAGAAAATGTCTGCAATTGAATATTATAGTTCATATACTGCCGATTCTAAATAAATTAAGCTGTCAATTCAGTATAGTGACATGCTCAAAATATGAAAAAATAATGGAAATGTAAAATATTATTTAAATATGAACAACTGATATAACAAATGTTATAGTTCCAACAGTCATATTCCTCATATTTTTACTCTAAGAGATAATTCATGAAGACAGAGAACAAGAAAATGAATTCCTTTTTGGACCAAACATCATTTGAAAAACATTAAAAAAGTAATTCCGTTTTTTTTTATAAGGTACTATTGAGTACAGGACAGTATAACCCATGTAGCCTGTAAATCGAGGGTCAGCAACCCATAGATCGTGATCTACCAGTGGATCGCGATGAGGTAACTGGTAGATCGCAGTCTGGGCTTCCTGACCCGCCATCCCAGAACATCAAACAGAGTGCAATGCTGTAAAGTTGGAGCTGTAGTAGGGAACAAGAGCCGCAAATGCGCCAAATGCACTCCATCTCTTATCCCGGCTAGAAGTCTCCAGAGTGGTGCCAGCAGCAGGAAAGATCTTCAGGCCCGTGTGAAGCAATATACTGGGCATAATATATACAATAAAAAGGGTTGCTTTCACACTGATGTGCTGTGTTTACCCACACCGCTGGTGCAGTGCAGTGTACCTGCAGCTTTCCTGCGGGTTTGCTGCGCTTAGCCATAGACTTCTTTTATAGTCTGTGGGTTTGGTGCACTTTCTGAAAGTGCACCAAAACTCCTGAATACAAGAGGTTTGGTGCACTTTCAGAAAGTTCACCATACCTGCAGGATAAAATATAAGTCTATGGCAAAATGCAGTTAGCCCAGGAAAATCACAGATGCACTGCGCTGCACCAGCGGTACAGGTAAACCGCAGCACATTAGTGTAAAGCAGTCTTATAGGAGGTCCAGAACAGTAAGGGCTCATTTACATTTGCAGTTTGGGGGTGGTAAAACCCCATAGTTTAGATGTGTTTTTACCACCCCCACGCCAACTGCACCCCTTTTAACTGCAATGGCCAGGGGTGTACGCATGTCACATCCGCAGCAGGAGTTATACGTCCTATCATGGATGGTGGGTGTAGCACCTACCAAGCATGACCAATTCAAGTGAATGAGGTCACTCTGCAAGTGCCCTGCAATTTTGTGCAGTAAAACAAACAAGGGTTTAAAGCAGGCAGCGTTGTTTTGCTTTCTTAACACCTGCTTTAACACCTTGTACCCCACAGAAGCATATAATTGTGAGGTGCTTGCAGAGAGACCCCATTTACGTGAATGGATCTTGATTGGCAGACGGTAGCACCCACCAAAAGCAACATGGCGTTTAATTCCTGCTGCAGCATGTTTACACCTCTTGGCTTCAGCAGCAAAAGGGGGTAAGGATTGAGGGTGACAAAAATGTGACTCAACTACAGGGTTTTACCAATCCCCCAATTTTACGTGTTAACGAGCCTTAACCACTTAAGCCCCGGAGGATTTGGCTGCTCAAAGACCAGGCCCTATTTTGCCAATCGGCACTTCGTGACTTTAATGGACAATTGCGCGGTCGTGCGACGCTGTACCCAAATTAAATTGATGTCCTTTTTTTTTTCCACAAACAGATCTTTCTTTTGGTGGTATTTGATCACCTGTGCGATTTTTTTTTTTTTTGCGCTATAAACAAAAAATGAGCGACAATTTTGAAAAAATTAAATTTTTCACATTTTTTATATGAAATTCTCAAAAAAATGTAAAAAATCTAAATTTTTTAACATTTTAGATCAATTTGTTTTCTACTACATATTTTTGGTAAACAAATTAGCAATAAGCGAATAAGCAAAAGTTATTGCGTTTACTTACTACGTGAAAGATTTATATAATTTTTATTGTTTTTTTTTAAACTAGTAATGGCGGCGATCTGCGGTTTTTATTTTGCGGGACTGCGACATTGCGGCAGACAGATTGGACCCCTGACTGACATTTTTGACACTTTTGGGGGGTACCAGTGACATTACTACAGTAATCATTGCTATAAATATGTACTGTTACTGTAAAAATGACACTAGCAGGGAAGGGGTTAACTTTATTGGTGATCAAATGGTTAAGTGTGTCCCTAGGGGCATGATTCTAACTGTTAGGGGGTGTGGCTAGTGAAGTAATCACAGAGACATATGATCCTACATAGCAGGATTGCATAGCCTCTGTCATTACTTCAGGGAGAATGACAGATGGCTGTGTTTACATCAGCCGTCTGTCATACCAATTCATACCAATTCATACCAATTCATACCAATTCATACCAATTCATACCAATTCATACCAGGATTACATGGGAACACACACTATCCCATGGGGAGAATTTTGATAGTCCGTTCATTTGAATGGTCTGCAAAAAGTAACAGACTGCGGAATAAGTAATGTTTCAACTTACTTACTTCTTCTATATTCGACTACTTTTAAAGACACACTTCCCCAAACAACAAAGTACTGTGGTACTATGCGATTTTGTGCCGGTAAACACACTGCATTTGCGATCTACGTTTGGGGTGCCATTAAAAATACTGTGGCACCCACATGCAGCAGATTGCAAGGGTAGTGTGTTCACCTGCTGTGTGGGAAATGCACACAGTGCACCTTAGCCAAACTGACCGTGTGCTGGTGTGAACCAGCCCTCAATTAACCAGATATAATAGGGAGCCCCCCAGACCCCCACACATGGCATTAGCATGACATTTATAAACTTTAGAATTTACAATCAATCCCCCATACAGCCCAGCGATCTCCATAGCTGCATGCAGTCCCCCCGGGAAGGAGGAGATGACAGGGTGTCTGGAACGGGACTCACCTGTGACCTGCATGCTCCAATAATACATGATATTTCCTTGTTTTTATTTGGTTTGTAATACATTACATTATGTTCATATGAGGCCTCTGTTAACTTTAATCTGAGGAATGGGAGGACCACTGTTGAAATGTACACATAGGTGGAAATGAGATGACAGTAACTGGAGTTATCGTAAAAGTGGAGAGGATAACTTTTAAATATGTATACCTTCTAGTAATGGGCCGAACACCCCCCTGTTCAGTTCGCACTAGAAAATCTCGAACATGGAAAAAGTTCTAGCGAACATGTGAACTCTATTAAAGTCTATGGCACACGAACACGAACAATCAAAAGTCCTAATTTTAAAGGCTTATATGCAATTTATTGCCATAAAAAGTGTATGGGAACCCAGGTACTGCTCTGGTGGACATGTATCAATGCCAAAAACATTTTTTAAAACAATCGTGTTTACAGAAGCAGTGATTTTAATGATGCTTAAAATGAAACAATAAAAATGAAAATTCCTTTAAATATCATGCCTGGGGAGCCCCCTAATGTGCCTGTACAGTGGCGCATTTGTGCGATGTATGTAGCCTGCTGCAGCAATACTGACATTTCTAAAGGAAAAAATGTAATTCAAACTTGCTCGCGGCTGTAATGTATTGTCGGCTACTGGCAATACAGATAAAAAAAATTTTAAAACGGTGTAGGGTCCCCCCCCCAAACAGTGTAGGGTCCCCCCCTCCTGTCCATACCAGGCCCTTATCCGAGCATGCAGCCTAGCACCCCAGCATAGGGGGGACAAGCGAGCAGCCTCCCCCCCTCCTGAACCATACCAGGCTGCTTGCCCTCAACATTGGGAGGGTGCTGTGGTTAGGCGGGTAGGGGTATGCGGGTGGGGGGCTTATCGTGAATCCCACCCCTTCCTATGTGAATGGATATCGGGCACATCGTACCCCTACCAATTCACCAAAAAAGTGTACAAAAAAAATAAACACAAAAGACAGTTTTTAACAAGTCCTTTATTCAAAAATAAAAAAATAGTGTCCCTCAATGTAAATCCATCCTCAATCCCAACACCCGCCGCACACGAAAAACAGAAATAAAATCAAAGACGCTTCGCCTCTTCTGAGGCCTCCCAGCCTTGACAGCTGTTTTATAGGCAAGGGGCGGAGCCACCAGGTTATGTCACCCAGTGGGGCCCGCTTGCCCTTCCCCCATCCTGGCCTTAAATACAGGGCACTTTCATCCCCTTCCTGACTAGACCAGTTTTCAGCTGTCAGTGCTCATTGGCAGCTATGGGAAATATTTGTCAGCTTGGCATGGCACTGCTCCTCGTCTTTAACATTGGCGTCTATGGGGAATATTGGTCAGCTTGGCATGGCACTGCTCCCTGTCTTTATCATTGGCATCTATGGGAAATATTGGTCATCTTGGCATGGCACTGCTCCCTGTCTTTGTCATTGGCGTCTATGGGAAATCTTAGTCAGCTTGGCATGGCACTGCTCATGAACTATAGGTGACAGGGACAAAAAACTTAGGGAGCACTGACAGGGCACCCAGGACTACAACATATCCATTCATTTTAAAAGTAGAGTATGCCTGTACACTACACTGACTGCACTAAACTAACCTAACACACTATACACTAACTACCTGCCTAATCTCTATTATCACACACTATACACGGCTGCAATGTCAGCAGCAGCTTTATATAGTGTGGGGCGTAGACTTTGGCCAATCATGGCTCTGACGGGACATTGTGTGGTGATTGGCCAAAGCATACAGGTCAGGTACATGCTTTGGCCAATCACAAGCACTTATTTAACTGCAATCGCGCAGTGCATTATGGGGCGTTTATCGACGGGCGAACTTGCTGCCTAGTGCCCCAGGTGTTCATTACGTTTGACTTGAACATCCAGCCCATCCCTAATACCTTTCTGTAATAGAGAGGCTTTGTGCAGGGTGAGAACAAAGGTTATTAATAGAAGATTTCATAGAGAACCTCAATTTAAAGGGTCACAAAGGACTTTGTCAATTGTTTGACCCACTGGGGTTACAGTAGATGAATAAACTGTGGATTGCAAATATGATTTTTGTTATAATGTTTGTATTGGGATTATTACTTATGTTTTATTAATTTATTTTGTTTTTATTCAGTTGCATTTATTGCACTTACTATTTAGGTGTTTGGAAATATTGTCAAAAGAGAGCACTGCACCAGTTAGATGTTTGAATTTTATATTTGCTTCTGATGACTGAGTGTGGAGCATTAGGATGTTCATTAGGACTAAAGTGCAATAGAAAAATATACAGTATATTAAACAAAAACAAGCCCATTGCCCTTTGGAACTTCATTTACTTCACCTCTTCTTGCACCCAATGTGATCAGGAATAACAGTAACCTTCCCTTGGTAAAATATGACATTTTTTTTATCCATTTAGCTGCTCATGCTAATCTTATTCTTTGGAATAACGTCCTCTCCCTTCTCAAATGTCTCTCATTTCTTTTACCCCCACCCCTTCTCCAGTCCACAAACTGTACATATCTCCATCACTTTTGCCCTCTCAATATTACTGCACTTAACACCTTCTGCTCATTCTGAACCCACACAATGTCACTACTTCCACTTCACTGCAGCACCTGCCCATATAAATCCCACTCCGACCTTACCGCCCTCACCCTCCTACTACTCCTAATGTCTAGGGATATCAACAAAATTTGTGATGAAATATCCAGAGTCTAGCTTCCTCCTCCTACACCACATCAGGTCGAACACCACACTCAATGATTACCTCCTTCAGCCCTGTTACCACTGAGGAAGTTGCCAAACTCCTTTCTACAGCCCACCTCACCAACTGTACCCTGGATCCTGTTCCCTCACAATTACTGCGGCCACCTTCCTGTTCTAAACTCTCTAACCCACATCTTCCACCTCTCCCTCTCATCTGGCACCTCCCCCCCCCGGCTCGAACATGCACTAGTTATCCCCATACTTAAAAACCCTCACTGGACCTCACCTGTTTGAATAACTTAAGACCCATCTCCCTGCTCCAGTTTGCCTCCAAGCTTCTTGAACGCCTTGTCCATAACCATATGAGGTGCTACCTCACTGACAACATTGTTTTCAATCCCCTACAGTCTGGCTTCCCCCCACAACATTCCACTGAAACTGCCCTACTAAAACTCACCAATGACCTGCTAACTGCTGTGACAGTATTCACCGTCACTGGAAGTTAAAAACAGATAAATAATGGCTTGAATTGCTTCAGATGGGATGGTCATATTTGCCAGCAATATCTCCATATAGGAATACAAATATTTATTCCCATTTGCCATGAAATCTGTTCTTCCTAAATGCTGTGTATATTACATATCTTTCAATGTCAGACAGGTTTTCCTTTTGTTGTGTATTGGGAGGGAATGTCGATTGCTCGGTCTCATCATCAAGTGTTAATGACCTCCCATTGTACTGTCTGTCAGCCTTAAGAGAAACTTATTATGGGATGTATATAGGTATGTGGATTGGATGCTAAGGGGGAGGGGGGATTGTCCGCATTGTATATTTTTGTGTACACTGTATGAGAGTGTAAAGCTCTGTTCCTATTGGATGGTGAATGTTATGTCCAGTCTTCAACAAGGTCCACCTGGGTGGTAATCTTGTGGGTGAAAACTGTATATAAGTCTGTTCAATAAAGTTGTTCTAAAGTTACTTCACCCTCAATCTAGAGTCCTGTCTCTCATTGGGGGAATTGGCTACAAGGGATTGCTATGTCCTCCATACTCCCTTGGATAATCCCTAAGCTCTTGTAAGAGCTTGTGTAAGAGCTTGTTCTGCTGCACTCTCTTGGGAAAGAGAGGTTCACTCACGGGAACCTGGAGCCTTGTCATAGGTCCAGGGTGGGTAGGAGATGCCAAGACCCTAACCAAGCTGCGGTGGTTCGTGGGGTCTGAAGTGGTTATGGTGTCTGGTGTGGAGTGCTTGGAGCCCTCGGGAAGCACTAGGAGCATCTGTCAACGGAGGTACCCAGTCAGGGGTGTCCTGTTCCGTTACAACTGCTAAAACCAATGGCCAGTACTCCATACTCATGCTCATGCTCATGCTCTTGGACCTTTCTCCTGCCTTCAACACAGCTGACCACCCACTTCTCCTCAACAAGCTCCACTCCCTTGGCCTCCGTGATTCTGCTCTTTCATGATTCTCCTCCTACCTATCTCAGTACACTTTCAGTGTCACATACAACATCATCTCCTCCGCTCCTCTCCCTCTTTCTGTTTTGGTACCCTAGGGCTCCGTCCTTGGGCCTCTCCTATTCACTCTCTAAACCTCTTCCCTGCGCCAGGTAATAACCTCCCATGACTTCCAATACTACCTCTATGCTGATGACACCCAGATATATCTTTCCACTCCACAACTTACCCCCTCAATCTCCTCACATGTCACAAACGTACATATCAGTATGAACGTCACACCACTTCCTCAAACTCAACCTTTCCAATACCTATCTTATATTGTTTCCTCCTCTCAAATCCCCTCCCAATGTCTTTACCATTAAGATCAAAGGCACAACCATTGGTTCTTCCACACACGCCAACGTGCTGGGTGTAATTCTGGACTCTGACCTCTCCTTCAGCCTCCACATCCAATCACTGGCTACATCTTGTTGCCTTAACCTCTGCAACATTTCCAGAATTTGCCCCATTCTTGACTAACCACACCAAAAAACAACTAATTCACTCCTTGGTTATTTCCTGCCTCGACTACTGCAACTCTCTCCTCCCTGGCCTATCCCTACAATGGCTATCCCCCTTTAATCTATTATGAATGCTGCTACTAGACTAAAACACCTTTCTAACCAATCCGGGACTTCTGTTTCTCGCTGTCAGTCCCTTCACTGGCTTCCCCTACCCCACTGAATAAAATGTAATATACTAACCACAACATACAAGGCCATCTACAAAATCGCCCCCAGCTACATCCCCAACCTCATCTGCAGATATCTCCCAAATTGTCATCTCTGCTCCTCCCAAGACCTCCTGCTCTCTAGCTCCCTTGTTATCTCCTCCTATGCTCGCCTCCAGGACTTCTCCAGAGCCTCATCCATCCTCTGGAACTCCCTGCACCAGTGTGTCAGGTCAGCACCTACCCTTTCCACCTTTAGGCGATCCCTGAAAACTCACTCATTCAGGGAAGCCTACGCCACCTCCACAAAAGAACTGTACCTGAGCCACCTCAGATCCAGATCAACCCCTGCAGCTATTACCTTTTGAACCACCTCCCCCTCACTTTAGATTGTAAGCTCCATGAGCAGGGCCCTCCTATCCCTTCTGTATTGAACTGTATTGTAATTGTACTGCCCCCCCCCCCCCCCCCCACATTGTAAAGCGCTGGGCAAACTGTTGGCACTATATAGATCCTGTATTATAATAATAATAATAATAATAATAATAATAATAATGTATTATTATTCTAAAACAATAATCTTAACAAAAGATTATTGGTTCTATCAGATTTCAAAGTTGCCTTTGATAAAACTGACCACTTAGTTCTACTTGACTCGCTGAATACCTAGCTGAGTGTAGCACCCACTAGCGTTGCTAGAGTACTAGAGTTAGTTTCTTTGTACAGAGTAGGTTAAGGCCCCTTTTATATTTGTGCGACTTGTCCTGTGATTTGGGACTGCAAAGTCGCATAACAAGTCGTTCTCCATGATTTCCAATGAGTATCGTTCATATCTTTACGACCAAGTCGAAACGACTTCAAAGTAGTCCCTGCACTACTTTTGGCTGATTTTAATGTGTTTTGAGGTCCAAAAACATAGGCATTGCTTCAAGTCCCATCAAAGTCACGCCAAAGTCACAGGGATAAAATTGCGTTAAAATTATGCGACTTTTAAGCCGCACAAGTGTGAAAGGGGCCTAATTGTTCAGGCTTGGCTGGCAGCAAGCATGTGTTGTTTAATCTGGGTCAGGTGAGCGAGGGATGCTGGTATGACTCACAGGCAATATCTCTAAGACCTCCCCCTACTTCTAGGAACATGCAGAAAATTCTAGAAGGGTGGGAGTGGAGCAGAGAAGGAGCTTTCTGGAGTATTCATGAGGGCCCTGACCAATCCCCAACAGATGGGTTGGCAGGGGGCAGGCCCCCTCAAATACTCAGGGGCAGCCTAGATGGGGCAGTGGAATTCAGGTGGAAGTTGGAGATGGAGTGTTAGGCTGTCGGAGGCCTTTGGGAGTAACCTCCTACTCTGGGGGGGGGGGGGCCCCGCTTGGGCTTGGGTGAAAAAGGGACCCCTCTTCAAGACACACAAGAGGATCCCGACCAGGAGGCACAGGAGTAAGGAGAGGACAGCAGGAGGACACTGCTTTGGATTTGACTGAGTCTGAGTTGGATCATCTTTTCAGTACTACCTGGTCCTGAGTGTTGTAGTTCCACAAGCAAGAGTTGTGCTGGAGGAGAAGGAGTAAATCTGCAAGTAAGTTTGTGCAGGAGGCAGAGGAGTGTATATACTGGATGTACTGTATATAGTTGTTAAAGAATTGGCTACCTTAATCAAGTGGGAATCCCATAGTACCCTCAAAACTATCCAAGTTCAATTCCCCTCATAAAATACAAAAACAAAGCTGTAAGGATTGTTTTCTGACTACAGTGTGCTTGGGAAAATTTGGGTGCCTGGCCTTGGCTTCTACGGGTGAAAGCACTACACAAGATTTTCAGCAAAAGTCTTTGAGTGGCTTAAACCCTAATTAGGGGAAAGTGATATTTATTTATTTTTTTTTAATTTATTTTACAATAAAGTATTTATTGAATTTTTAAGAAGGCTCGGTTTTGGTATGTTTCCATTGAGGAGTATATTTGTTAAATATAGGTTTATTTATTCTTTTTATTTCATTTTCAGAGGTCTATGAACTTATATCCTACTTCCCAACCATCCTGGCTGCGGAACTGTCCCAGGATTTCAACCAAAGCTGTGTCCCACTCCACATCTTAGTAATTCATGCAAAAGGAGACCCGACCAAGAATTGAGTGCATACTATACTGTACATCGTCATACTGTTCAGTAAGCCAATATTTCTGTATTAAACATCCTTTTTTTTCTATTGGTCTTATGTAAAATGTATTTTCTGAGATACTGAATTTTGGGGTTTCCCTAGCTGTAAAACATAATCATCAAAATTGAAAGAAAGAAATGCTTGAAATATATCACTCTGTGTGTAATGCATCTATATAAAATATATGAGTTTCACTTTTTAAATTGAATTACTGAAATAAATTAACATTTTGATGATATTCTAATTTTATGAGATGCACCTGTATGTCCTTAAATGTATAACATAGGGGCTGGTGTTTCATTGTCCACAAACACAAACTGGGCAAGGTGGTAAAACTGCTTGAGATAGCTTACTGTAAGTTGTTGGGGTACACATATGCTTTAACCATGTTAAAAATTAGGAATTATTTTTTAAAGTGATGTTTTTTTTAAGGATAATTTTGGTAATATTTTTAAAATGGTTTAGTATTGACTAGGCAATATTTGCAAGGTCTGTGGTAGTCTTTTCAGTGTTGTCTTTAATCCAGACTTGCTTTCTTACCTGGTCTAACATAAAGCTTTATTATAAGTATATAATTAACTTAAAATGTTGCTGTAACATTCCACATTTAGTGATTCTATTATACTAGTTTTTAAATTACCTAATTGGATAGCCATCTATTTTAGAATATAACCATTATTTTGTTTTTAAAATGTATTTCTGGTCTTGCCCCTCCTTATCTTAATGGAATGATTTGCTTTCTGTTGCTATGGAGCCAAGATCTGCTACTTTGCATAAAACAAATGCAGATAACTTTCGAGTACTGATACACTTAAGCTTTCAAGTGCTTTCAGTAGAGAGGGCATAGGGTACAGTGGGATGCTGTGCCAGAGAAAGAATGAGGATTTTCTAACCTGCCTAATTGTTTGCTACCCCCAACAGCAATAGGAGCCCACTAAAAGACATGATAAAATGCTCACTTTTACATTTTATATAGAGTAGACAAGGATTAAAACAATTCGTTTTTTGCCATCTGTGTCTCATTAGGGAGATTGTTATTTACTTCCTTTGATGTAGTGTGACCAGGAAGTTATATGATATCTATCCACAGTGAGGGAAATCCTCTCTTACACAGCTGTCACTGAAAAAAGTGTCCTAATGGAAGATTTCCCTTTATTTATGTTCTGCTCCCTATTTAAAATTGATGACACTGTGATCAGGAGAAATAGAGAGAGTGAACACATACAGCAAGAACACCTTGACAGTAATGCTAACCCCTCACTACTTTATCCAAATTTTAAAAAATGTTTTGAATTTGGTACACCATAATGCTTCTTTTCACTTAATTATTGAGTTTAGAAGTGTTACATTGGGGTTTTTCAAAGTTAAGCCAGCCATAGTTGGTTTGAATCTTGGTCGGTTCAGCAGGGACTGCCCAAGATTCAAACAATTTATGGGCAGGCTGATTATACCCAAATCGATTCATTGGTCGTCTTGGGTACAACCAGCATGTCTGATTTTTACATGCGATTATTGACAGCAGCGTTATCCTGATCAACACTCGCTGTGTTAAAGGGGAAATCGAGCAATGTTGCTTCACAAAAGTTGTGAGTTATCCATGTACAAATCTCAGATGCAATAATATGATATCTATCATCTAACAACAAATAATAATACCAAATTTAAAGCTAAATTCCTTGTATTTGAGTTTAATTAAGTGTACTCCAGACAGCTACCATTTATCCCCCACTGAAACCAGACTTAGCAAAAATGTTATAAGAATGAGTGGAGGAAAGGAAGGATGGGTAAAGGAGGGGTGGGATTAAAAGGTATGGTTGAGGTAGACAAACCTTGCAGTAACACATGGGGATAAATATAGTGTGAATGACATTCATAGTCAGCAGTACACCAAATGTTTCATTAACTTTAAGGTTAGGGTTGCTCTAGAGTAGACATGAACTGTTTCCAGTTGCCTATATTTTATAAAATGTATTATATTTATTTTGCAAAAGTATATCCATTGCTCGCTTCTATGATAGAGTTTACTTTTTAATTCCATACAGTAATAGAGGAGGTCAGTGTTTGCTTCCAAGAAATTGGACTTTTAGCAGCATTGAGTAAGTGAGGTGTTACACTCTTCTTACATGTCTTAACAGATGAATGGGTGGCATGCAGCAAGCATTGTGCTGGGTCATCTTGAAGCTGGATGGTAGTGATATCTGATGTCAGCTTCATGATTTAACTGGTCTGATTATAGGACAGTCCCACCACATGAGGAGGTGGGAGTCTTATAGGCTGCAGCCCCTCCAGCATCTATCGGAAGCAGAGGGGTAAATTGAGGCTAATGTCTATACCATCACATTAGTAATTTGTAGTTGGTTTCTGGCAATTTAGAGCAGCGGGTGGAAGTGTGTATCAGTTTTAGGATGGTATTTCTCTGGGGCTCAGAAAAAGAGTACTCTGTCTCACTCTTCCATTCTCTGAAAAAGGTCAGTAGGGGAACAAGGTTTGCTTAAGATTTTGTGAGTATTACATATGAGACCCCCAGAAGTTGATAATTTGGTCCAAAAGCATTCAGAGTAAAGGATTTACTGGCCTTACCCCCTTCAAGTCAGTGGCTACAAAATATTGCATCTGCTTGCGTTTCCAAATGAAATGTCCCAAAAGTCTCTCTGAAATCTCCTAAGATGTGTAGTTTACCATTGTTGAGAAATTTAAGATAGCTTGTGTTGCCCAGTTTTTGAGGCAAGTTAAATACTCACCTAAGAGGAACCATAGAAATTCACCTAAGAGGAGAAGAGGGGATAATACATAGTTACATAGTTTGTGAGTTTGAAAAAAGACATCAGTCCATCCAGTTCAACCTATGATGAGTGTGTGTGTGTTTGCTGTTAACCTTACATTGAATACCCCTTTATGTTGTGGTCTTTAAGGTGCCCATCTAATAGTTTTTTGAAACTATCGATGCTCCCTGCCGATTCCACTGCTGGTGGAAGAAAATTCCACATCCTCACTGCTCTGACAGTAAAGAACCCCTTATGTATTTTAAGGTTAATCCGTTTTCCCTCTAGTTTTAGTGAGTGGCCACATGTCTTACTGTATTCCCTTTCTTTGTTCCTTATGCTATGGTCATCACCAGTACATTATTTGTACATTAATATCATATCCCTCCTCAAGCGTCTCTTCTCCAGAGAGAATAAGTTCAATGCCTGTAGTCTTTCCTCATAGCTGATGTCCTCCATTCCCCTAATTATTTTTGTTGCCCTTCTCTGGACTCTCTCCAGTTCCAGCACATACTTTCTGAGGGCCGGTGCCCAGAATTGGACGACATACTCCAGATGTGGTCGGACCAGAGTCTTGTAGAGTAGAAGAATAATCTCTTTATTTCTAGAGGTAATCCCCTTTTTTTATACATAATTATAAAGGTGCTAAAGTATTGTCTCTATATACAGTATATTGTCCCAGAGTTATAATGACTGGGTGGTGATAAATAAGGCTTAAATATTTTAATAGCACATTAGTTGCTGAATTGGTGGTTCCTTTTTCATTCAAACTATATTTCAACCAACATATATTTTAGAAATATCAGTTTCTGTTACAGCAATGGCCTCCTTAAATTGTTTTTCTAACATTGCAAAAAAGGCATTATTGCATTTCTTCGAATGATGTTTTTAAGATAACTGTATAATTAGAACATTACTGTTGAATGTGCCCATACTTTATTTTTGACCACAATCAAATAAGGTATACAAATTCTTGAATTATTTTACTCATATTTGTGAATGAAATCCTAATGCTGAATGCTAAAGAAGAATTTAAAAATATATCCCTTCAATTGGTATTGTATACAAACTTGCATTAGGTGTCTCCAACACATCAGCAATATCTTACACTAGAAATACCCTGGGAATAGTCTGTACTTTCTGTTTACTGCAAAAATATGTACAATTAAAAATTAAAGTGCAAAGTGCAATTTGGAACAGAGACAGAAACATTATGTATGTTTAAGCATTTAGATAAAGTACTTCCCTTCTAATCCATCATGTTTGCTTAAACATCCACTGCTGATTGTTATTGATTGTGTCTCAGCAACTAATGACTAGCACTTTTTCATGGACCCTCAGTAGAATTACAACAAAACTACACATTATTTCTGTTATTCTCTGTGTTCTCTGCTGGCATTACTCAAACCAAGACTGCTGATATGAAATAGTGAGTGAATTTTTAAAAGAATAATATTTTATATAGGGATAATAAATAACTCACTGTAACGCTACAGGTTATAATGCATATTACTGTACTGTATCATATTCCCATATAAATGCACAGTAAAATTCATATTGTTTGGCTTTATACAGATACAATGATGTTTACTAAGTATACATCACTTGAAGTTTGACTTCATAGCTCATATATTTAAAATATTAGAGTTGTGGCTTCCTATCTTTGTGAGCTTATGTTTGCCTGTTCCTGAGCAAAGTGTGACACAGTAGCTAATTGTGTCTGAAACATATACATGTGCCATGCATAGCAAAGATTCAGATCATTCCCCCTTACTGGTTTTTAAAAAATCTGCTTACAGAGCTCAAAGCAAATGAAGACACAACTGTATAAGTATACCAAATGAGTCATCCCCCTTCACTTCTGATGTTCTGGGTTTACATGGGGCTGTACAAGGCAAATATCATTTGCAATGCTTTATATTCTGAAAACCCATACATGCCCTATGAATCCTGTGTCATATGTGTACCCTGTATTAATTTGTTTTGCATTAATAAAAATATTATTCACAAGGTAAAACAAAAAGATATAAAATATTAGTTTAAAGAAATCCTTTACTTTTTGGATTTTCAAGTCACAACATACAACACCTGTAAAAGAAGATTAAATACTCACCTTTCCTACAGTTCATACCACTCTAATTCTGACAAATTATCCCCTTTAAGTCCACAGGGAAGCCAAAACATCTAAGAGTGTTGATCCCCTGGGTGTGTTTCAGCTCTTCACATCACCACTGTCTAATTTAGTGACATGGAAGTCAGCAAGAGGAGCCATTGAGAGCTGGAATAGACACAGGAGATCCACAAATGTGAAAGTATTGGCCTCCCAGTGGACTGCAGGGGACACTTTTTCATGAATTGAGAGACATTCCACAGCATGGGCAGCAGGAAAGGTATTCATTATGGGGGGAAAACAATTGGAGATATGGGAAGAAATAATATTGGAATGTTAAACATCAATTTGAAATTTAAAATGTACATTTCCCATGTCTGAGACTTGACACTTCTTAACTCCATTATGGTAACAGTAGCTCATATCATATAGATTACCAGTAACTAGACAGTGACTGGGTCATTTTAGCAGGCTTCTCAGACTGCATTCTTGGTTCATCAATACCTGCTTTATGCATCAACTACTTTATTAGACTCATGCATGAACTCATGTAATAGATAATATAAATGTGGTTTTCAAGCACAGAAATGAATACAAAGCTAATGAGTACACCTTGCGTGCTCTTTAGCAGCTTTTCGCTTTTTCATTTATCATTTATTCTGTTAGTAACATAGTCAAACAGTTAGAACTCTCAGTCACTGTTCAGAACAGTTGTTGTGATGTAGAGAAATAATATGTTGAACTGCAGTAAGCCTATAATTTATACTAACTGGTGCCGTGGTGAAGAAAGAAGCTGTCATTTGTACACACATAATTATTTTTTGCAATTATGCTAAGTATGTAGATTCGGTTGTTAAGAAGTTTTATTTTTTTGGTTCTTAAAATTGCTTTGTTCAATGTCCTATTGTTGTCTAATAAGTAATTATGTAACTGATCTAAAGAGCTTAAATGTGACCTTCCTTTCTGGCCAACCCATGGCTTGATAGGAAGCCTTTAGGGCCTGTGTTGACTGGATTTTATGTGCTTCAAGTGGGTTTTGCATTTCAATTAAAGTCTATGAAAATGCAAAACCCACTTAAAGCAGGTAAAATTCAGGTCAAAAGGCAGTCATCTGTCAGAAGCATCTGAAACAGATGTCAAACTAATGTCAATGACACAAGCTCCAGCTCATCAACACAGATAAAATGCAGGTCAAAAGGAGGTTGGTCAGTTACAAGTACAATTCTGAATGACATCATAAGCACCTAAAACAGATATCACACCGATGGGAATGACACTAGCTCAAGCTCTTCAACACAGGAAAAGAGATATGAAGCTTAGTATGTGGGTGTCCAGTGGACTATCTGCCATGTCCCTATAAGAGGAACATATGGATGAAGAAACCCCAACTAGGGTGTTTCTTCTCCCTTGTAAGCCCTTCAACACAGGTCACCAATTTGCTTAGTACATGCATTCTTCTTATTGTTTTTCGAAAATAAGGGAGGTACAAATATGCGAGCGATGAACAATTGAGTGAAAAGAAACAGAACATCATATAAAAGATGTATACAGTAATGTTCCACCAAGGTACAGAAGTCAAATATAGAAAACAGATATATACCATGACATCATTGTGGTACAAACAATGCACATACAGAGTTTTTATGAAAATTTACTGTTGAAGGTTTTCCATATCTGAAAATATTGAAAGGTATTTTTTGAGGTTGTCATTCTGTTGTAATATTGATCAGCCCCTGAAACATAACATAGATCTCTAAATTATGAGGATTTCATTTTTCAACTTTTTAAATGATGTTTTAATTAATGATATTTGACTTCTGATTGTGTTACATTTTTTTATGGCTCCTTGCATTCTGTCATGGAGATGTTTTGATTGATAATTTTATTATTTTTCTTACACTGATATTTATGCCTAAAAGTAAGACTGTTTCTAGTAAAGATAAAGCCCATAAAGATAAATCTCAGCTATTTGGTGTGGATGAACTTAAGGCTCCGTTCACATGTAGGCGTTTTGGGGCGTTTTTGGAGCGTTTTTCTGCTCTAGGATCAGCTCTCAAAACGCCCAACAAGACAAATCCTATTCATTTCAATGGCCCCTGTTCACATCTGAGCGTTTTGAAGCTGTATACAAAACGCCCAACGCTCAAAAAAGTACATGAGCTTCTTTTTGGGCAGATTACAGGCGTTTTCCATTGATCTCTATTGAATCTAAAAACGCCTGCACAAAAATCGCGGTAAAAATCGCGGTAAAATCGCGGTAAAAAATCGCGGTAAAATCGCGGTAAAAAATCGCCGCAAAAATCGCGGTAAAATCGCGGTAAAAAACGCACGAAAAACGCTACGCTCAGGTGTGAATGTAGCCTAAAGTGATTGTAAAGTTTTGTTTTTTTAAATAACAAACATGTTATACTCTCCTACTCCATGCAAAGGTTTTGCACAGAGCAGCCCCGATTCTCCTGTTCTGGGGTGCCCTGGTGCCATTTCCGGCCCCTTCTCTTCATTGGGTGCCCCCATTGCGGCACCCTTGCGGGCACGCTCCCGAATCCTGCTGCTGCATCCATTGACACAGACAGCAGGACTAGGCCCACCCTCCGCTCTCCTGACACTGGATTTGGCTCCTGCTGCTAATAATCTATCCAATGAGGACCCGAGACAGTGGCTGGAGCTGCTGGGCTCGTGCTCGTCGCTGGAACGTTCGGGTTCAGGTAAGAAAATTGGGGGTCTAGGGGGCAGCTGCAACCAAGAAGGTTTTTTCCCTAAATGCACAGAATTCATTAAGATGAAAAAACTTGACACTTTACAACTCCTTTAATATGTATTATCAAAATTCTAATACAGGAATAAACAACCTATTTTGCAAGTATTTTGCATGATTTATAAGATTTTAGGCTAATTGGTTATTTTTTTATATACAGTACCTTCAACTTTAAAAGCCCACAAATATCTTGCACAATGTAGTTAAATCATTTAGTAAATGCTTGCTTGAATTGATAATGTTTCTATAAATGATTGTCTACAGACCATGAGTTTTCTGACATGATTAAAGATTCAATAGACAAAGAGACTTTTTTCAAATATAGTAACTACTTGGATAACAGTACAAAACAATATATATCTATTTAATATAAAGAATTGCAATACGCCTACTAAAATGTAGGGTATCGACCTAAATCCAATATAAATCCACAGAATATAAATGTATTGTATAAACAATACATCTTCATGGAGTCTGACAAGCTTGAAAATCATTTTTGAAAAATGAGTACAATTTTGTCTGTCATCAATGAACATTTCTCTACCTACAGTAGAGTGCTGTGATTTGGTTAATGCTCATTGAATATTTTTTTAATATTCAAACAATATTTATCAAAAGTCAACAGCACCAAGAGACCAGCAGAAAGACATATACAGTTGTTGTAAAGGCTAACGTTTTTTTGCTAACCTTAATGTATTCTCTGCATTGAGATTTTTTTTTATCTGCCTAACCTGACCTGCACATTGCCTGAATACATTTACATAGTTACATAGTTAGTGAGGTTGAAAAAAGACATCAGTCCATCCAGTTCAACCTATGATGTGTGTGGGTGTTTGCTTTTAACCGTACATTGTATACCCCTGTATGTTGTGGTCTCTAAGGTGCCCATCTAATAGTTTTTCGAAACTATCAATGCTCCCTGCTGATACGACTGCTTGTGGAAGAGAATTCCACATCCTTACCGCTCTTACAGTGAAGAACCCCTTACGCACTTTAAGGTTAAACCGCCTTTCCTCTAGTTTTAGTGAGTGGCCACGTGTCTTATTGTATCTCCTCTCTCTGAATAGTTTGTTCCTTATGCTAGGGTCGCCAGTACAGTATTTGTACATTGATATCATATCCCCCCTCAATCGTCTCTTCTCCAGAGAGAATAGGTTCAGTGCTTGTAGTCTTTCCTCATAGCTGATGTCCTCCATTCCCCTAATTATTTTTGTTGCCCTTCTCTGGACTTTCTCCAGTTCCAGCACATCCTTTCTGAGGACCGGTGCCCAGAACTGGACAGCATACTCCAGATGTGGCCGGACCAGAGTCTTGTAGAGTGGAAGAATAATCTCTTTATTTCTGGAGTGAATCCCCTTTTTTATACATCCCAGTATTCTGTTGGCTTTGCTTGCGGCGGCTTGGCATTGCATGCCACTGCCAAGCCTGTTGTCTACCAGTACCCCCAGGTCCCTTTCCATCCTAGACTCACCCAGAGGTTCCCCCCCTAGTGAGTAGCTTGCTTTCTGGTTTCTGGCCCCCAAGTGCATTACTTTACATTTTTCAACATTAAACCTCATCTGCCATGTAGTTGCCCACCCCGTTATTTTGTTCAGGTCCGCTTGCAAGGTTTCCACATCCTGCATAGAAGATATTGGCATGCCTAATTTAGTATCATCTGCAAATACTGAGATTGTACTCGATAACCCCTCCTCTAGATCATTTATGAATAAATTAAACAGGATTGGTCCCAGGACAGAACCCTGGGGGACCCCACTTTCCACACCCGCCCAATCCGAGTACTCCCCATTAATCACCACCCTCTGTACTCTCCCCTGGAGCCAGTTCTCTATCCAGGTACTCACCTTATGGTCCATACCTACCTTCCTTAGTTTGAACAGTAAGCGTTTGTGGGGAACGGTGTCAAAGGCCTTTGCAAAGTCCAGATACACCACATCCACAGGCTTGCCTTTATCTAGGTGGCAGCTCACTTCATCGTAGAAGGTTAATAGATTGGTTTGGCACGAACGATTTTTCATGAATCCATGCTGATTACTACTTAAAATACCGTTTTCATTACTAAAGTCTTGTATGTGGTCCCTTATCATCCCCTCCAAAATTTTGCAGACTACAGATGTTAGGCTGACCGGCCTATAGTTACCCGGGATATATCGCGGCCCCTTTTTAAATATTGGTACCACGTTGGCTTTTTCCAATCAGCTGGCACCATACCCGTCTCTAAACTATCCTTAAAGATCAAGAATAATGGTCCGGCAATCACCTGGCTGAGCTCATTAAGAACCCTCGGGTGCAAGCCATCCGGTCCCGGGGATTTATTTATGTTAAGTTTCTCTAGTTTAGCTCTAAGTCTATCCTCTGTTAGCCATGGCGGCACTTCCTGAGGTGTATTATTTAGTTCGGCCTTACAAGCAAGGTTCGTGTAGCCCCCCGATTCCTTTGTGAAGACTGAAGAAAAGAAATTATTTAACACTTCCGCCTTTTCTCTGTCCTCTGTGGCCATTTTTCCTTTATCATCTTTTATGGGGCCAATGTGCTCTGGCCTCGCTTTCCTACTGTTTATATACTTAAAGAACTTCTTGGGGTTCTTTTTACTCTCCTCCGCTATATGTCTCTCGTGTTCTATTTTAGCCGCCCTGATTTCGTCTTTACATTTCTTATTACACTCTTTGTAGTGCTTAAATGCTGCCAATGACCCCTCAGTCTTGTATTTTTTGAAGGCCTTTTCTTTAGCTCTAATATACATTTTTATGTTGGAGTTTAGCCACCCAGGGTTTAGTTTTGCTCTTTTAAATTTATTTCCCTGTGGAATGCACTGGCCCACCCCCTTGTTAAGTATGCTCTTGAAGCACTCCCATTTTTCCTCCGTGTTCTTTGTTCCCAGGGTTCTATCCCATTTGATATTTTCTCGCAGCGAGCGCAGTTTAGGGAAATTGGCTCTTTTGAAATTCAGTGTCCTTATATTACCCTTGTGTTTCCTATTACTGTAATTAATACTGAAACCAATTGACCTATGGTCACTGTTCCCTAAGTTGTCCCGTATTTCTATATCCGTGAGCAGGTCTGTATTGTTGGTAATCAGTAGGTCAAGTACCGCATTGTTTCTTGTCGGTGCATTCACCATCTGACCCATGAAATTGTCCTGCAAAACATTTAGGAACTGCCGATCCTTGGCTGAGTGTGCGGTTCCTTCTGCCCAGTCTATATCTGGATAATTACAGTCCCCCATTATAATGACATACACTGATAAGATATATTGAAGACCACCCCCTGTACCATATCTACATTCTCTGACCACCTCCTCTACCATATCTGCAGTCTCTGACCATCTCTTTATAATGTCTGCAATCTCTGACCACCTCCTGTATCATGTCTGCAATCCCTTAACATCTCTTGTATCATGTCTGCAATCCCTGACCACCTCCTGTATCATCTCTGCAATCCCTTACCATCTCTTGTATTATGTCTGCAAACGCTGACCACCTCCTGTATCATGTCTGCAGTCTCTGACCACCTCCTGTACCATATCTACATTCTCTGACCACCTCCTCTACCATATCTGCAGTCTCTGACCATCTCTTTATAATGTCTGCATACCTGACCATCTCCTGTATCATGTCTGCAATCCCTGACCATTTCCTGTAATTTTGTCTGCAATCTCCGACCATCTCTTGTAATGTGTCCGCAATCCCTGACCATCTCCTGTAATGTGTCTGAAATCCCTGACCATCTCCTGTAATGTTTCTGCAGTCCCTGACCATCTCCTGTAATGTGTCTGCAATCCCTGACCATCTCCTGTAATTTGTCTGCAATCCCTGACCACCTCCTGTTAATGTCTGCACTCTCTGACCCCCTCCTGTACCATGTCTGCAGTCTCTGACCATCTCCTTTATCATGTTTGCAATCTCTGACCATCTCCTGCAGTGTGTCTGCAGTCTCTGACCATCTCCTGTAGTGTGTCTGCAGTCTCTGACCATCTCCTGCAGTGTGTCTGCAGTCTCTGACCATCTCCTGTACTATGTCTGCAGTCTCTGACCATCTCCTGTAGTGTGTCTGCAGTCTCTGACCATCTCTTGTAGTGTGTCTGCAGTGAGTGATGTAAGGTGTATATGTTTTATTTAGACTGTGTGGTAGTGACATACACAGACACACAGAAACAATATTCACAAATAAACTAACAAAACATACACAAAAAAAAATGTACATGTATACTGTCATTTCATATGTAACACTGCCCCCAGAGGGACTGCTGGATACTGATTCTGCGGGCTCCCCTTGTTACCAGCACACGGGTATAAGTGAATAAAGTTCCTGAATCTCTCCTCACTCCTGTTGGCTCTTAGCAAGAATAAACAGTCTAGGGGTGTTGTTTTTTTTTTGTTGTTTATTGGTTATTGGGATAGGAGAAGGGAATAGTGGGAAACTCCAATTTAACTATCCACAATATCTGAGGACTTCTATCTTCACAACTCTGCTTATATATATTAAACAGCCAGGCTGTTAATTCATCCTGCCACTTTAGATGAATGGGGTTCAGTTTCTTGTTTTCTTTACTCTCTCTTACAAGACGACTTGATGAACAATATCTTATCCTCAGGATACTCTCCCTAGCAAGCTCTTTCTGCTGACACCTGTCCACTGACTATTCTATAAGCAGGGGTGGCCCCCCTCAGCTCAGGCGCCTTAACATAAGTTCCTGTACTCACGATACTGCAGAAACCGGACCTCCAGTGTCTCCCCTTTCAGTCAGCTTCCCTGGACCTCTGGGTTCAGCCCCTATCAACCACTCCTACGGCCCTCAAAAGGACCTCCTGAGACCGCATGGCACCTATACAGAAGAGGCATCCACCCCCTCCCTCCGGGACTCCGCTCTCCAATGAAAGACCCCGAGCACATGTGCTTCTGGCTTTTATACAGTATCCCAACATGCACCAAGGCAGCCTGCCCCCTGCCAATCATCAGGACTGTATCAAAAGCCTATGCACTAATTTGTCAGGTTTCCTCTTACAGTCCAACATGCCTCCCTATTGGACCAGTGTGAAACACTCTTTAGACAGAATTATTTGCATACTGAGCACAATGAGCAGACCTCACTAACAGATCCTGCTCTCTGGTAGGCAGAGAACAATATAGATCTACCTGCAGCTCTTCTGGTACACAGAGAGAGCACAAACTATACTTTCACTAGCACCTACCTAGGAGGGTGCAACACATACAAACGGAAACATTTAAAAAAATAGTTATATATATACTGTGTATGTGTGTATATATATATATATATATATATAGTTGTATGATCTAAGTCTCATGTACACTGCTGCTAATAAACAGACGTTTAGGAGCAGTTGGGTGTTTTTTTGAGCAGCCCCTGAACTCTCCTCTATGTTATCTTATCTGTCCATGTACACTGAGACCTATATAGTCGTTTAGAGGCATTTGAGTTTAGTAGCATTTTTTTTCTTTAAAGCAAAAAAATGCGTTCAGATGGAAGTTTATTGCCATTTGAAACGCCAAATGCTTGTAACAGCGTGCAAACGCGTCTAAACCTGGTAAATCACGTTTATAAGCATTTCGTTTATAGGTGTTTTCAATGACGATACATTTCTGACCATTGAAGACACTTCTAAATACAAACACCGTTACACGAGCATAAACAAAATGTAAATGGAAATGTAAATGCGGCAAAACTGATGTTTTTAACCATCCGTTACTAACTGTCAAGTTCCAGCATTCAGGAGAGGTTCTCATCCTGTGTACATAAAGCCTAAGTGGGGAAAGATATTAGTGCCCCCCCCGTTGTGACTGTGGTATCTTATGTACCCCCCCATATATTGTTCCTAGTGTCGACACTGTCTATGGGCCATGAGATCTGCAGGATCTCATCAGGGTTCCATTTCTCCATCCACAGCAATGCCATCCTGGACATCATGATCCCACTACACTACACAGCACACCGCTACTACAAGGCAGGTCTCCCCTTCTACAGCCAGGATCCATGCAGGAGAGGGCACTCACACAATACACACACTGTACACACACGATACACACACTGTACATACATAAAACACACTGTACATACACATACTGTACACATACAATGCACACACTATACATACACAATACACACTCTACATACCCACACACACACACAATACACACACTGTACACACACTGTACATATACAATGCACAATGTACATACCCACACACACACACACACAATACACACACTGTACACACACTGACAATACACACACTGTACACGTGCACACAATACACACACACACTGTACAAACAAAAAAGGCTGACAGTTATGGAAAAAAAAGTTTTCTTAGTTTCTGTTTGCAAATGAGTATTTTTTTCTTTACTGATGTGCACTGATAGGCTGCACTAATAGGCACTGATGAGGTGGCACTGATGGGCTATAGTGTACCTTGGCTTTAATATGTTAAATATGGTAAATTTAAAAACACTACAATGGTCAAACTCACATTGTGTAAAGATAGATACAGCATGAGGATTTCACTGTGGTCGCACTCTCAAAACCACCCCAAGATCCCAACAGGGGAGGGAGGAGCCGTAGACATTCAACCTAGCTGCCCTGGCTGCATATCCGAGGCTATCCACCACCGCACTCGACATGCAGATCCTAATGCACCTGATCCAGCCAGCACTGCACTCCGAGAACACACAAACCCACACAAGCAGGATACAGGGGATAAGAGGTCACATGGTTGCCATGACAAGGCGACCTGGCCTCCTTCCTCAGGTCACCAGCTGACGTCACCTGCTGATCTGCATGTTGAGCATGATGGTGGATAGCCTTAAATATGCTGCCAGGATCCGGGCAGCTAAGTTGAACGTCCGTGGCTCCCCCCTTCTCCTCTTCTCCTGTCTGGATCTTGAGGTGGTTTTAGGAGTGCAGCCACAGTGGAATCCTTATGCTCTATCTATCTTCACACAATGTGAGTTTGACCATTGTAGTGTTTTTAACTTTACCATAATAAAGCTGAGTTATACTAGGGTGGCTTTGCGCTTACTTCTTTTGTGTTTTTGACTAGATGTGTTCCTACCACCCAGAGGATCCATAGAGAGCAGCAGCACCCTTTGACTTGTCCAATTATCATCAATAGTCAGCTGGAGGGCTATACTAAACTGTTGATCAGTGCACCTGCTAGTTTTTTCTTTTGTGTGTATTTTTTGTCTGATAGGCAGCGCTGAAGGACACTATAACAAGTTGCACTAATGGTCACTGATAAGCTGCACTGATGGGCACTGAGGGGGCTGCACTGATAATCAGAGCACAGCATTCACATAGTCCACCCGATGAGCACTCCAGGGAGCCCATGGGGGGAGAGGTTCTGGGAGGAAGTCAATAGATGCCCTCCCAGGACGAGATTGCATAGAGAGAGCTTATACATGTGGTACCACTTTTTTATTTGTATTTTTCCATTTTCTGAATGGTACAATATAAAGAAATATCCACAATGTTCCACTTGCCCTTTCATTATGAAACATAACCATTCCTTTTAACATAAATAGAAAAAAAAACATAATGATTAACATATATGAAGAATATTACAGATACCAAAAATATATCATTTTTAAAATTTAAAAATAACCTAAAGGCTGACAAAACTCCAGACCAAAAAAGTGCAAACACAAACTTTTATTTAGACTTTTTGAGTTGCCTGATGGGCTTCCAAAGCATTTGCTGCAGCTCAGCTTTAGCTTTGAAAAATGGCTAATAGTTTCTGCTCTGCAAGTTCACACTTATTAATTGTGGATATATTAACTAAATACTGGGTAGAACAGGATGCGCTAGAACAGGGGTAGGGAAATGGAGATCTACCTGAACAACCTGAGAGAAGTCAAAGATCACTAGGTACAGTGTCGCCTCCTTCCACATGATTTAACCACACAGCAGACCATTGTTCTCTCTGGAATGATCACAGAGTGCCTGTGATCATTCTATATAGAATCACAGGTCTCTGTGATCATTTCAAAAGCCCAACCCCCATACAGTTAGAAACAATCCCAAACAATAGGCCCTGCAGCTAAGTCATGGTTTTACCACTCCCCATCCCTTTAGCTGCTGAATCCTAAAGGTATACACATGCCACAGCAGGAATTAAATCCCATATTTCCTGCCAATCGTGACCCATTCAAGTAAATGGGGCCACTCTGCAAGTGCCCTACAACTGCATACTACTGCGGGGTCCAGGGGATTAAAGCAAGTGGTGAGAAATCAACACAACTATGCATGCTTTAACTCCTTGTTTGCTGTAATGCACAAGATTGCAGGGCACTTGCAGAGTGGCCACATTTACTTGAGTGGGTCATGCTTGGTAGGTGCTATACCCACCAACCATAACAGGGCGTATAATTCCTGCTGCGGCTTTGACATGCATACATCCCTGACCACTGCAGCTAAAGGGTGTGTGGTTTGGGTGGGGGTGGTAAAAACACATATTAACTATTTGGTTTTACACCCCCCCCCCCAAACGAATGTGCTGCTGCTTACCTGTACCGCTGGTGCAGCGCAGTGCATCTGCCACTTTCCTGGGTTAGCTGCACTTTGCCATAGACTTCTATTATATTCTGCAGGTGTGGTACACTTTCTGAAAGTGCACCAAACCTGCAGGATATAATAGAAATCTATGGCTAAGCATAGTAAACCCACAAGAAAGCTGCAGGTACACTGCACTGAACCTGCGGTGTGGGTAAACCACAGCACATCAGTGTGAAAGCAGCCTTATACTATTATTCCCAGTATATTGCTTCACACTGACCTGAAGATCTCTTTCCTGCTGCTGGCACCACTCTGGAGACTGCTAGCCGGGATAAGGGGGGGAGTGCAGTTGGTATCATTCCAAATGGGAAAGAGCCAGCACTACAGGAGGAGGCATCAGCCTATGTGGCTCTTGCTCCCTATTACAGCTTCAACTTTACAAGTAATACCTCTGCAATGCACTCTGTTTGATGCTCTAGGGTGGTGGATCAGTAAGCCCAGACCACAATCTATTATTCACCTGGTTGCAATCCACTGGTAGATCACGATCTACAGGTTGCTGATCCTCGCTCTAATAAGGGAAAATGTATTTATATTTAAAGTGAAGCCATTAGGTCTCTTTCATAATTGTGCTGAGGTTCATATCACATGAATAGGCCTCTATGTGTTGCGTGCAGGCAACCCATTGAAGTCTATTAGAATGCAGTGGCTCATCCTTATGTGACAAGGAACATTGCTGAGCTCCTGAGTGAAAATGTTAGTACCATGGCTACTTCTAGTTGCAATACTTTCGGAGCCACTGATCTAAAAACTAGCATAATTCAGACTAAGGTCAGAACCCTGATTTGCATTCTTATTTTTGGTCAGTGTTTAGGAAAGTATTGAAGCCATCTGATCAGCATACCAGTCAGGCAACTTTTATTTTTGAAGAAGAGCTTGGCAATGGTATACTTGACAAAGAGCTTGGCAATACTGTATATAACTATAACTCCAGATTTGATTTAAGTAAGCCTTTCATAATAGTGCACTGAATAAGCAAAAGAGCATTTTGTAGTCACCGGTGCTAGATATTGTGATGGTTAAACATAAAATCTCCTGGATCATGGTCAACAAAAAATTGACTAGTATCCGTTAAGACACTCAGATGAAGTTTGAGAAGGTGTGGAACCTGTGGGTGGCATATCTTTAGGCTCCCTGAACATTGGGTGGCATACTATACTTGTAATAGGGCACAGTCCTGGGGGGATAGACTCTGACTTGTTCTTCTCTCCTTTTCTATTTTTCCTTTTATTTTCCTTTCCTCTTTCTCTTCTGCTTTCATTGTTCTGCACTTTATTTTATCGGGATAATGCAATAAGACGGTTTGTTTCCAGTTGACGTTTTCTCATGCTGTTATGTTACATGGATGTTGCTAGTGATTACTGCTCTAAATGCAACTATTTGACACGTGTTGTTCTGTATTAGGATTTATATGCATAATTTCTGGGAATTCTATGTCACTGATGCGATTGTATTCTGATGCCGTAACATTTTTTCTTGACAAATGTTCCAATTTCTATCTTTCCTATGTTATTTTGCAAAACTTTTAATAAAAAAATATTGAACATTAAAAGAGAATTTTGTAACTTATAAAATAAGTCACCTTGAAGAATTGTTCTTTGCAAAGGGGCCTGGGAGAAATTTAGAGGCAAAGTATACCCTACTGAAGTAGTCTCTATGTTCATTTAGTTTGGTTTGGCAATGGATATTATAATCAATCCAGCTAGGAGACTATTAGAGCCAATTTCTCAGATTCACTCATCTCCATGCACATTTTGTTTTGTAACTAGAATAAATGTAATATGCAACTTACAGTATATACTGTACATATATAGACGTATTTACTATGAATTGTTATATATTTGTCCTTTTTTTCTCACATAGCACACGCCATTTAGAAACTAATAAGGTAACTTATAGTAATATTCCAAACTCCTCCAACTAAAACCACCAGCTGAGAGAACCATCCAATATTTAGAACATTTTCTAATTAAATATATTCATCTCGGAATTGATTTTTAAGGCCATTATTACTGTGTGAGTATTTCATATCCTTAAGCTTTGTTGGCACTAGGGAATATGATGAGAGGTTAATGAACCGCAAGCTTTGTATTTCAGAAAAATATAACTATACATATAGTGAAGTATTAGGTACTGACAGAAAAACTTTTTTTATTGGTCTTTGTCTGACCAAACGCTATGTTTTATTTTTTATTTTTGTCATCTTTCCTTATTATATCTATATGCATTTGGTAATAAGTGTGAAATTTTGATTGTTGTCCTAATGCCCCAGGAACAGTTTGAATCTCTTTTTTCCATGTCTTATATGTTTTCAGTAAAATAATGATAGTATGACAGAGTTACAAACTGTATCAGTCACTGAAACCCAATAAACTCAGAAACCCATTGGGGAAAAATCTTTTATTTGTGTTTTCATGATAAAACATACTTAATTAAGTGTTTTCTTCCCATATGTACTGCTTTTGTTTAGTCCTGAATACAAAAGAAGTATATTCCTGCTGCATTCAGTGTGTGCTAACAAGAATGTTGAATAAATCCATGGCTTTCTTAAGACCTTACATTTTAAGGAAGGTCATACAGTATTCTTTTTTTTTTTTTTCTTCATTCTAGCAGCGAGTAAAGGAAAAAAAATGAGCTGATTCCCCCATCTACAAATTTGAGGTGGATGCGGGAATCCTTCTCGCTATGATATTGAATTCTAATAGTGGAGCGCCTTGATCAGAGTTGCCAGTAGTGGTGTAGCTATAGAGGTCACAGGGGTCGCAATGGCCACCCCGCCTCTGCTTCGTGGGGCTCATGCGGCTCGTAGCGAGAGGCTGTCAGGAAAAACTCCCCATCATGCATCGGCACTGGGAACTCTATCAAACCGTGAACATACTCAGTATAGTGAAAGCAAAGAAGGGAGAGGTGTCCTCAGGGTGCTGTGATGATTGCCACCCCTACAGTGCATACAGTGCAGTATCCAGGTGTCTGATTAAAGGTACTGTACTGCTGATTTTTTGAAAGGCTGTGTGTGTGTGTGTGTGTGTATATATATATATATATATATATATATATATATATATATATATATATATATACACAGTATCTCACAAAAGTGAGTACACCCCTCACATTTTTGTAAGTACTTTATTATATCTTTTCATGTGACAATACTGAAGAGATGACACTTTGCTGCAATGTAAAGTAGTGAGTGTACAGCTTGTAAACCAGTGTAAATTTTCTGTCCCCTCAAAATAACTCAACGCACAGCCATTCATGTCTAAACCGCTGGCAACAAAAGTGAGTACACCCCTAAGTGAAAATGTTCAAATTGGGCCCAAGTAGTTATTTCCCTCCCCGGAATCATGTGACATGTTAGTGTTACAAGGTCTCAGGTGTGAATGGGAGCAGGTGTGTTAAATGTGGTGTTTTCCGCTCTCTCTCATACTGGTCAGTGGAAGTTTAACATGGCACCTCATGGCAAAAAACTCTCTGAGGATCTGAAAAAAAGTATGGTTGCTCTACATAAAGATGGCCTAGGCTATAGGAAAGATTGCCAAGACCCTGAAACTGAGCCGGAGCATGGGGGCCAAGATCATACAGCAGGTTAACAGGACAGGTTCCACTCAGAACAGGACTCGCCATGGTCAACCAAAGACGTTGAGTGCACGTGCTCAGCATCATATCCAGAGGTTGTCTTTGGGAAATAGGCATATGAGTGCTGCCAGCATTGCTGCAGAGGTTGAAGGGGTGGGGAGTCAGCCTGTCAGTGCTCAGACCATACACCGCACACTGAATCAAATTGGTTTGCATGGCTGTCGTCCCAGAAGGAAGCCTCTTCTAAAGATGATGCACAAGAAGGCCCCAAAACAGTTTTCTAAAGCCAAGCAGACTAAGGACATGGATTACTGGAACCAT